>NW_005842813.1:75487-93897 GCF_000455745.1 Alligator sinensis | reverse complement strand
CTAGATTTTGTCCATTTTTTATTGTACACAGTTTTGCATCTCTTTAATGGAATGCAAGCAATAGCATTTGAATTTATCAGCATTCTCAGTGCTTTCTAACTGGCTCAAGTATCCTCTTCATGAAGGCAAGTCAAACTAGGTACATATAAAGTGAATTGGAGAATAAATAAGCAGCCCATAACACTTCCCCTAATACCAGGAAATTCCTTAGTAGGCACAGCACAGGTTTTTGGCTCTATCAGTAAAATAGGGTAGGGCCAAAGGGTTGTGCATTCCCTGTTGCACTTCTCCTCCCACAGGGTTTTTCTTACGTAAGGAAATGCTGTTTCTGTTAGACAGTGATACTCATATCTCAAAATCAGACTTGGGACAGCCCCTAGTGGAGACCATTTGAGACTGTGATTCCTGAAACAACTGTGTAGCTATGTGGTGGGGTCATTAAGTATTGGCACTGAGCTTGAATATTCAGCACCTCCAAGATTCTTTGAAATAGCCAGGATCCCCATATGTTTCTGGATATCCATGTATTTTGAGGAATGAACCCTATATCCTCTTCCTAACCACCTTCAAGAATGCATTTAAAAGGACATTCCATGGGTGAAATAGCACTTCTTGTAGAACTTGTGGCCTAGTGCATTTTTTTTCACCATGGGGGACAAGGGTACTCAGAATTTATAAAGTAACTTTTGGTTCTTTATGCTAGCTGGATGATTGAAATTGTAGCAATAAAGTAGGAAATGTTTCTAATCCTGCATAAACTTTGGATATTATTTTCCTAGCACTTACAAAATCAAAATATCATGGCTATCTTTTTGAAAAGCCAGGGGGAAAAGCCTATAGACTCCAAAAGACTTTTCCCATGCAATTCTAGATATCTGGTTCTTGAACTACTTGATAGTGGCCATCTATTTTACTTTATTATAACATTACACTGAATCCCAAAGTATCTAGAAGTCCTTTATTTGTAAGTTTTCCATGTGCAGGTTGAGCATCCGTTTCTTCTAGCTCCAGAATTAAGCTTTAATTCAAATAGAAGGCCCCCAAGGATAAAATATACATTTACATTAAAATTACCTGCTTCCTGGGGATACCTAATTCACAAATTTTATATTTTTCTATAAAGCAAGTATTATTAGCAGTGAACTAATTAGACACCTCATTTTACTAAAAGCTGCTTTGTAACTTATGTGCCATCTGTTCACATTGCTCTAAGAACAACAGACTGTAATTCAGCTCTTTAATTATAGCACTAATCATTTCAGTTAGTTCATAGCTCTTTTTTCTCTTTGCAAAAGTACTAAAGATTAAAAGGACATGGTCAAGGTTGGAGAAAAACTCCTATAAAATCCCAACATTCATCCCAAAAGTAGTCTTATTTTTATGAATTCAACTATCTTGCTGCTTTTTGTTTTCCTTCAAAACAAACCACAAATGTCATAGCATTTTATCGGTTAAGGAGTTTTGCCCTCAGAACATGAAGATAAGGCATAGCCACGTCCTTATATATGATACAATGACCCTGAATATCCATTTTTCTTCAACAGATGCAAATGTAATTTTCCAGCTTCAGTTAAAAGGCTCTGTCCCTTCCTGTTAAATGTGAACTTAACTACACTGATTCTGCAGTTGTCACCTCCAGGGCTGACTGCAATGTTTGGTACAAAGGTTGAAAGTGAATAGTCCGAAATGATACAATATGAGTTAGTCCCCTTTTTCTACTCGTGCAAGATGAGAAAAACTAAGTACTTCAGTACTTTATAACCTGTACTATTTCCTAGGCCAGTCCTGGATCCAAATCAAAACCTTGTCAGAAACTATGCAGTAACATAGGAATATAGAACCTGGAGGGTCCTCTTCAGTCCTTATCACAGGCAACTAGATCGTGTAATTTTGCCATTGCCTGCAACCACATCATATAATCCCATGTGTAAATTTCTCATTTTCTGTCTTTTAAAACTTAAAAAAAAATTCTTCCTTTTATTGGTTGTTTCAGAACCTCATAACTTTGAAGGTTTGAAAACTTCTAATTTCTAGACTACACTTTTGATGACCTGTTTTTAACCATTTGTTGTGTACTATACCTTTATAGTAAATATTTATATTTTTCCCTTCAGTGGTGTTACCCCTGGTATGAGGTATTTAGAGAGACCAACCCATTTTAACCTTTGTTTTGCTCAGCTAAACAAGCCAAGGTCTTTTAGACTTAGAAGACAGCTTCTCCATTTATCTGATTATCTTAGTAGACTTCTTATGTATCTGCTCCAATGTAAATGAATATTTCTTGGATATGAGTGACAAGAATGCATGATCATATTAATGGACAGCTATTGCATACTAATGGTCAGTTTTCAAGATGGAAAGAATTAAACTGTGGGATCCCCCAGGGATCTGTGTTGGGATCAGTACTGTTGAACATGTTCAATGATTATCTGGAAAAAGAGAGCAAGTAGTGACATTGCCTAATTTACAGATGACACAAAATTATTCATAGTGATAAAGACCAAGGTGGACTGTGAAAGACTACAGAAGGCTCTGGATCTACTGAGTGAATAGACAACTAAATGGCAGATGAAATTCAATGTAGATAAGTGTAAAATGATGCACCTAGGCAAAAATAACCCAAATTATACCTAGGTTATGATGGGCTCTACCATAGCTGTTACCTCATAGGAAGCTAATCTAGAAGTCAGTGTGGACAGCTCGCTAGAAACACAGGCGCAGTGCTCAGCACCCATCAAAAAGACAAACAAAATGTTAGGAATTATTAAAAAGGGAACTGTAAACAAAACAGAAAGTATCATCATGTCCTTCTATAAGTCCATGGTGTATTCATACCTTGAATACTGTGTCCAGTTTTGGTCCCCACACCTCATAAAAGGATATAGAAGAACTAGAGAAGGTATATAGAGAAAGGTAACAAATATGATTAGTTGTATGGAGGGGCTTCCATATGAAGAGATTGAAAAGGCTAGGACTTTTCAGTTTAGAAAAGAGAAGCTCGAGGGGGAACAGGATATGAATTTATAAAATACTAAATGGTGAAGACAAAGTAAATAGGAAATTATGAATCTCTCACAATACAAGAACTAGGGGTCATAAAATGAAAATAGTAGGTAGCAAGTTTAAAACTAACAAAAGAAAAAAAATTTTTTTTACACACAGTGGGCATGTTTACACGTGCTATTAATTTGAAGTAGGCTTACTGTGCAGTAAAAATACTGCACAGTAAGCCTATAGGGGAGCATGTCTACACATTCTCTTTCTTGGGAGCAGATTTTCTCCAATGGGAGCAGTCCAGTACAGGGCTGCTCTTGCCTTGCTTCACCTCTCTGCAGCAGCCAGAGAGGGGTCCAGACTCCCCCTGTCCCCCCTCCCCTGCTAGCCTTGGGGGTGGCAAGGGACATAGGGTGGTCCCAGTGAGCACGGGGCCAGGAAAGCTCTGCCAGCTGCAGTGGCAGCTGTCTCCTGGTGCTGTGTACATTGGGAAGGGACATGATGTGCATGGGGTCAGGAGAGAGTTGCCCCTGCAGTGGGCAAAGCTCTCCTGGCCCCATGCGAATCCAGATACACAGCTGCTAGTAAGCCACCTGCCAGGCAGGGGGCTTGCTGGGAGATGTCTGGGATATGGGGGAGCTGCAGGTGAACCTCCTATCAGGTGGAGCTGGTGGGGGGCAGCCCTGCCTGGCATGTAGCTGGTTGTTCCAGGGAGGAGGGGGAGGGGCTGGGAATCTGTGCTATGTGGAGCTGGCTGCTTTGGGGGGTGAGCAGAGGCTGGGACTCCCCCCTGCAATTTCCCTCTATGATTCCCAGCCCCTGCTCACTCCCCAGAGCAGCCAAGTCCAGGCAGCATGGAGAATTGCCAGCCCCTGCTCTCTCTCCAAAGCAGCCAGCTCCATGCAGGGAGCAGGGACAGGGGCAGAGAGCTCCCAGTCCTGGTCCGGACCAGCTCCCAGGTCTTGGGGGGAGCTGGAGAGATGAGCAGTGCCAGGACCATGGACAGAGAGCTCCCTGTCTGCTGCAGCCCCATGCTGGCTAGGCTGACTGGGAGCAAACTTGCTCCCAGCCAGTGTCTATGGGCATTTTTACACATTCAAGAACCACAGCACTGGGTGCTTTGAAAAGCGCTTGGCATTGCGACGCTTACAGTTGTATAAGCAGCAAAATGTGCATCAGTGCTGAGAAAATGCACTTTCGAACTAAAACATATAGAAGGTGTTTTAGTTCAAAAGTGCACCACCATTATTTTTTGTGAACTGATGCACATTTCACCATTATACAACTGCATGTAGTGCAGTGCAGTTTGCCTCACCTCTTGTGTGGAGAAGACTTGATTAACTGAGTCTGCTCTGAAGCGGTGGATCTCTGGCATGTTGAGGGGAAAAAATGTGTATAAATGCCCTACATGTGTTTTCCTGCACAGTATCTACTGCACAGTTAGTTTACTATCTGTATTTATAGGTAGTAGCTAACTGCGCAGTAGACTAATTTACTCCATAGTAAATGTGAGCATATGTAGATGGTGATGCTTTACTGCACAGTAGATTAATCTACTGCTCAGTGAAGTGTCTCGTGCAGACACACCCAGTGTGTAATGCAAGTGTGGAGCTCATTGCCACCAGATGTTGTGGAAGCTGACAGTTTAATCAGATTCAAAAAAGGATTGGACAAATTCTTGGAGGAAAGGGGCATTAGTAGCTATTGAGCATGGGAGTTAGGGATACAGCCTCTGAATCAGAACGTCCGAGACCTTAAAGGCTGGAGGTTGCAACTGGAAGAGAAATAGTGGAGAAGTCCTCGGTCATATTCAGTTCACTCTCCATTTCAGCAACTACTCTCTGCCTGCGTGGCACGAGATACTGAGATGACAGGGTAAATGGCAGTTCTTATGTTCTAGAACTGCACATAGGTTTTTTTAGGTTAGGTCTTACTAATACCTTATAAAATGGAATTAATTTTCTCTTTCAATTTTTGGGTAGTATCACTGAGCTGGGTGTAGAAGTACAGCTGCATGACACCCTGGGCAGCACTGAATCCTGCCATGTCATTCATGGTGGTGTGACCAGCTGCTGCTGTGACAATGGCTATGGTTGTACCCCCACCAATGATGGCACCCAGGGCTGCTGCCCTAATCACCTTTGGTATGTCTACACATTCATTATGAATTTTAATGTAATGAACATTAAATCTAGTACCTCCATTGTGAGGGCACCTATACAAAAGCATGGATGCTGCTCCAACACTGGAATTCCAGCATAGTGGAGCAGACCATGCTCGACCAGCCTTCTGCATCTTGTGTCTCAGTGACCCTGTGCTTCAAAATGGTGGTGGGTTCACTTGAATAAAGCTTGTCAAATAATCTTTAGTGTAAGTACCCCCACCACTATTTTGAAGCACAGGGACACTGATACATGAGATGCAGTGGTGTTTTAATTAGAGTGGCTCTTGGATTCACTCTAATTAAAGCTCCACCTCCCCCCCACCCCCCCCGAGCATGTGTAAAAATGCCCCGAGGTACTGGAAAAATGTGCATTAACATATTTTAATGTGCATTAGCTAAAGAACATGTTTTTTGTGTTGCCTTAGTGAGCATTAAAATAGGCTAGTGCTCACTAAAATGCATGTGTAGACATACCCCCAATTCTGCCAGTTACATTACTACACCTGGGGTTGAAGTTTGCATTTCTTTAGACATGAAATAAATGATTGTAAAATATTCTTATATCATTCTTCACTCTTAACAGAACTGAGCTCATCAGGCCAAGCTGCAGTTGTCTAAGGGGTCAGGATGTTTTAGGGCGATATCTTATATAGCACCAACTGTACATTTTGAAGAGACTTAGATAAGCTTTTGAATGCAATACATATCTTTGAAAGGACTCATGGCTTTTAATATATTGGCATATCTCCAGTGAATTATTACTCTTTGTAAACTACTTTGTAGGTTAAGAAGACAGTCCACTGCCATGATTACACTCAAGATCAGAGCTGATTTTGTGTGTTTATGATGAATTTTTCCTAGGATTAGACTTATAACTATAGTGTTTGGTCTCTATTTATAGCTAATGTTAAGGTGTTTGGTTTGATCACATTTGCAAGACAGTAACATTTTTGATAGATAGAGCATTCCTTTCCAGACATGTCTGTGGAACACCTTAAGTGTTCCTTTCCTATTCACATGTCCAAGGAATATATATGGCTGGGCATATTGGTCAGCCAGGTGTGTACATGAGCGGAGGCTCATCCCTAAACAAATGTTGCTCACATTTTCAAAGAGGGAATTCTTTAGATTGAAAGAGTATTGTCAGAGATTAATATCCATCACCCTTGAAGAGAACAGGTGAGAGACTATATATTTCATGAATAGTTGTTAGGTAAGGAAATTAGATCAGTGGTCTATAGACCTGGGAAGATGTAAATATTTCTTATATTTAACTCAAAATGGAAACACCTGTCCTGACAGACAGATGCATATAGGAAGTAATCTATATGATATACACATTAGGTGCATCCAGAAAAGCATGGATATTTGTTTCCTTTGGGACAAGTAGCAGCAGCATACTTTGTGCCACTCCTACTTGTCCCCAGGGAATGCCCCATACCACATGCACTCCTGCATGCATCATGTTACCCAGGGTGGGGTGGGGGAGGCTGGGGCCAGCAACTGTGCTGGCCCTAGCAGCCTTATCTAAGGTCCTGGGGGCCCCCTGGGGCTCCAGCTGCAGCAAAAAGCCTGGCTGGCAGCCAGAGAATGGCTGTGACTAGCTAGGCTCCAGTTTTGGGCAGCGTGTGCTGCCACCATGTGCACCATCCCACTTTTTTGGTGTGGGTTTTTTTGATCCCAGGATCTTCTGGGGTCATCCCTCTAATGCTGCCAGGTAGCAGTGTAGGAAACACCTGCATGTGTGGTGTGTGGTGCCGCAGATGGGTCTGCAGTGCCACATACCCCACATCTATGCTTGACTGGACATGGCCATACCCTTCAAGACTTGAGCAAGGAATATACAGATGATCAGATTAATTTATATACTCAAGGAATGATTTGAGAGAGAGTTTTGGTCTAAGGATTTAGTCCCCTAGCTGCAGAAGCTCAGAAAGACAGGACTGCAAGAACAAGTTGCTTTCAGGAAACTCACACTGGTTAGAGAGCTACATTTTAATGAGATCCCTACATTTAGGGAGGTAGGGAGTGCAGGGTGAGATTATTATTCTAGTCTTTTATGGTTATTTTCTTATATTTATGTCCCTTTCAACTTCACAGTTTATTTAATTTTCCTTGCTTGTATAACCTTTTTTGCTATTTCTTACTACCTTACTTATCTCAGAGCCATTGACAACTAGTGTCTAGTCAATCTTGTCTACTAGAAGTTAGTCAATCTTGTCAGCTGGGGTGAGCCCCAGCAACAATTTTATACAAACTGATAAGGGCAAGGCATGGCCCATATGTTGGAAAAAATTCTTCTGCTGGAGCTGCAAAGACCTGGACTCAGACATGGGGAACTAAGATCTAGTCAGGTGAGAAGGTATCTCAGGGGCAAAATTGCAAATTTTAGTTTGTTCTCAGTAGACAAGCAGCAGAATGGTGGAGAGAGATTTGGAGCTGAAGCGGACCCAAGGACATATGCCAGTCCCATTTTGTTCCATCAGAACTAAAAATTTCCACAATTCACATTTTCATACTACTTTTTTCCTTTGAGAAAAAAATGGGTTTATTCCTTTGTTTTTCTTAATCCATCCCTATTCTTCCCACATTAAACCCTTTAAAATCACTTGTTCTTTATGGCAGTAGCATATGAACTAGCATTGTGGCATTACATTGCATCCATTTATTATCTGAAGTGTAGCTCCCCACAGAAGAGTAGGGAGGTATTATTAATTTCTTATTTCACTTACATGCGTTATATCTGATCATTATTTATTCTCTGTAGAACAGACTAAGTGGTATCCAATCATTTATTCAATGGGATTATTCTCTTTCTTTAGTGTATAGAGTACTCCAGGAACAGATTGTGATAAATTATTCAATTATTCAAATATATTTCAATGATCCATTTTGGAGATTTTTACTGTAGGGCTTGATCATGACTTTTCAGGATTCAAGCTACATTTCTGTGTTGTGATACATCAGGTGCACTGGCTAAGATTTGCATACTCTTTGGATTACTACAGAACCTTTTGGGCATAATACTTGCACATGGAATTTAAATTTTGATTTCTCTTAATCCTTGCATGTGAATTTTTGAAATATATGTCCTAAATATTTTTTTGGCAAAATTTACTTAAACTTCCAAAGAATACTGAAAGAATACAAACAGAAAGAGGGATAATACACCTGGAGTGAATTTATACCAAGGGATCCTAGGATGATAGAAGAAAAATGTTGGCCTGTTTAGCCTACCAAAATGAACTCTGCAGTGTACAGAGACATATGGGTAAAAGGTAAAATCACTGAGAAGAGCTATTTAAGCTGAAAGACATATGAGTATTAACTGGCCATGAATAGTTAAGCTCAAAATTTAAAGGAGGTTTCTAATCATTACAGCAGTATGATTTTGGGAGCAGTTTTCCAAATGAAGGAGAGTAGAAAACCTACCTTCAATTCTGATTAAGCCAAACTATTTTATAAAGGGAATTTTTAAAATGCAATCCCCTATAATAAGTGAAGACTGGACCCATGAGGTATGATTTAGATCCATGTTCCAATACCTACAAAAGTCAGTGAAAGGACTACCCTTTATTTCCAAGGACTATTAAATCAGGACCTGAGCAACCTGAATGAATATTCATGGACTCTTAACAGACTGGTTATATATCTATTAAATGAGGTAGTTTTGATTTGTTTCAGTGTTAATACTGTGTAGCTAGTAAACAGAAAAGGATAACGTTAATTCTACCATCTAAATTTTTTAATGTTTTGCCTAGTATATCATCATGTTCTGTTGATGTGAATGAAGCTGCCATTTAACATAGAAGCACTGAATTACCTTACAGTAGTGAAGAAAGGGTCAGGTATCATTGGCCTCATCTACATGAGATGCTGACTGAGCAGTAGCTGAATAATACTGCGTAGTAGCATCTCACAGCATCAACAGTGCTAATATGCTACTGTGCAGTCACTTAAAAGGTATTCACCAGTACTACTGTGCAGTAACTCCAGTTACTGCATGTTATTTAGTACTTCATTATACAGGTACTAAATAAGTGCTCAGTAACCACTGTTCAGTAGCATCTCATGTAAATGTGCCCAGTAATTCCTAGCAAAAATAACAAACTGAAATTGAGTTTGTAACACATGAAATTTTAGAAACAGATACAATTACATTAAGATATTATATTTCTAAAATTAGAAATGACTTTTTCTGCAATCTAACTAGTCAATACTATTTTTCCTGGAGAAGTGATGTGTCATATGTAAAAAGTGATCTCACGGTTTCTTTTTCCTTCAGAATTGTTTTGATGTGCTCTGATTTTCTCATAAGAACTGTGTTAGGGTGACAATATTTGGATCTTGGGGAGCACTGGGTTTGCATCTGAATAAAGGGTTTAATCTGTGGCCCAGCAAAAGCTGCTGACCACAAGGCAGAAAGATCTATTAAAAGTAACATTGCAAGATGCTTAGGCAAGTAGTTTTCTAACCATATAGTATTGTTATAAGATATATAATCATTATATAAAAAATCAGGATGTAAACCACCAGCTATTGTTAGAAGATAAAGCAGATTTTGCTTATGAATGCTTATGCTAAGTAACCATCTTAATTGTGTCAATCATTTTCTGGAAAAAGCAGCAAGTAAGTCTGTGTGATGTGAACCAGCTACAGTAAGGAATGAGATAAGATACAAGGGCCTAAGGAATGTGGAAATGGTTAAACATGGGACAGAAAAACAGACTGGAATGTGAAAGATAACACGTAACTGATAACAGAATCCGAGATGAACATATGCAAAAAGGTAAATGGCGATTGGTAAAAAAGCCTCCAGAGTCTTCCCAGTGACCAAAAGAAGGGAGTTCATGGCCTTGGACATGCACTCATAGGAAAAAGGCATGTAAATGAGTGAAATGCATAGGCAATTCCATGTTAATGAAACAAACAGTAAACAGAGCTGGAGATAGGAGGAGAGATGGGCGGAACAAAGGAGGAGCAAGGTTGAAGTAAATGGTAATAAGCATGGTGTATAAAATGTGAAAAGAATTATTGTTCAATGCAGGTCCCCAGTTTGTTGGGTTTTTTGGGACCTGGCCTGAAGCTGTCTCCATTCTGAATAAAGCTATTGCAAGCAATATGTGCTGGTGTTTGCTCCCTGCTTGCTCTGGCTAATGAGTAACAGGATCCATGAACAATTGGATTGTCATCTCCCTAGTCATTGGGCACCACATGGAGTTAGGGTCTAACAAATTTATTTTAATTTTTGATAGGAGACAGTAATCTAGAACACAATGAAACTGTTTTTTGCCCATTTCTAGCCATAGTATGTTATAATTTAAACACAGCATTATATTTTATAATCAGAAAATTATAGAGGTTTGTAAACATTGGAATTCTTTTCAGAACTAGATTGTACCCCTAATTTGAAATTGGCATTGATTAAATATAACAGTAGGGTTGGAATTGAGAAATCTATAATTGTCTTATAATTTCTATCTTTTGTCTAAATCTAGCTCTGGGAGTATTTCTAATGTGCCTACTAAGGGACTGTTACAGATAAAGTACATCTGAGAATCAGGTTAATACTTGTTTCCACAGAAGGGATCCACTGTTAGCATTTCGCTTTTGGTAAATCTTTGGAACTACCATTGCATTCTGTTCATATATGTGGGCAATACCCATGTTTGTCGCATTCCTATTCCCCAGTCTGTCTGTGGCTTTTAGGTATAAATCTAATTCTGATATCGCAGATTTTGGAGAGGATCAACAGGTCCAAAGACGTTCAACAACTAATTTAATAGAATTGCTTCTGATTTACACCAATGTAAGTGGGATCCAATCTGAATAATTTCTTTTGTTCTTTAAACTAGAGATTACCTTTGCATTAAAATGTATCCTTATAATAAAGAAAATTTTTCTTAGGTTGGAAAGTCATCTAAATTTACATATATATAATTCCTTACTCCAGCCCACTTTAAACAGGATCTTTGATCTTCAGGAATTCCAGCAATACATTTCCTTTTCTTTCCTCAGTAAATAAATACGTCTCTCTGAAGATTTTTTAAGTTACATATTTGATTTGATTGCTAAATAAGTCCAAGTAACATCTGCTGTAAAATACTTCTGTTACAATGCTAAAAGCAATCCTCACTAGTGTGCAATGACACTATGGTCTTCAGGCCAGAGATTGTCAATGAATACAAAATTGAAAAGAATAAATACGGTGAAATCAAAGTATAATTGACTCCAACTGAAGTACACGCATAGAAACACGATTCTGGCCTAAAGTAAGCAGCTCAAAACTTACATATTAGTTAAAACTGCCAACATACCAGAACTCAGAAAGTAATTGTAATAAAGAAAATACTGCTGTGCATACAGAGTTTAATCAGTTACACTAAAATACTGTACACATACAGCACATACCTTTTCCCCCAGAAAACGACTGCTGGAAACTGGAGTGCATGGTGTATGACAGAAATATGGTAAGAGCAGTTTCTGCCACTTACTAGGAAAAAGTGGAAGTAAAATCTGCATGGGATACTCAGTTACTTACTATCAGGAAAGATCTGTTTCCCTTTGTTCTGCCTATCAAAACTTAGGTCAACTGGGGCTTATGGTATGTGAGAAAATATGATGTACAGCATAAATGCTCCAGGAATAAAAATAGTTTATTTTGTTTTTAAGGGATTACATTACTTTTCAACAGGCAAGAGAGGAGATGAGAGCCAAACTTTGTAAATCTTATAGCCTATTCAGGAATATCTCTTAAGTTGGTATCTTTTAATAACTTCCTCTTTGTCTCCAAGAATACTTCCTAAAAAATGCTTTGGACAGAATATTGAAACTTGGGTGCCTAAAATTAGGCCTGTAAACTACTAGATAATTACATAAATTAAATTAGATTATTTTCAAAGGTGTTCATTGCTCCACCTACAGGCTCGCATGTATCAGGAAGCCATACACACATTTGGGAATATGTGATACCTTTGAACCTTTTGTCTATCATTATCTTGTGACTAGTGCCAGTTTAAATAGTGGTCTTGCAACATTGGTATTATAAAAGCATAGGGACTGTTCAAAATTCATAGCAGCTTTCATTTCCCATACAAGGATATAATTGCTCTTAAATTTTTATCGAAATTTTAATTATCATGTTCAGCACTATCAAATCTTAGATAAAAAGAAAGAAAAAAATGACCTTCAATTGAAGATTTTACATAATAAAAACAGTTTAAATGTATTCCATTTTTGAATATGGAGATTACATATACGTAGTCAATTAAATGTATTACTTTAAACCAAGTAAATCAATCTACTTTATAGCTAATGTACAAAATAACTGATTTCAGTTCAGTAATTCCCTGCTATAAATAACTTTTAGATACAATTCCTTTCAATAATTGAAAAATTCTACACTTTTCTGTAATAAACTATCTGAGCCTAGAATGTTGCACACACAATAAATTAAGCCTAGAAAAGACAGAAGACATGCACAATTTGAATTTACTTTCCCAGTCTTATATCTATAGCTTTGTTAATCTGCAGAAATAAATGCCCTTTCAGTTCTCCCATCATATGGATAAGTGATGATGCATTTTGGATGAAGATTTAGTATTACAGTTTAAAAAGGGAACCTCAGTGTCTATTAAAAAGAGATTTCCTGCTGTACCATCAAGTTGGCGAAGCAAAAATATTTTACCTTTTATTTTTGTGGTCTACCCACATATTTTCTCTCAGACTCTTTCTGATCATTGATCTTTGCCAATCCTGTATTTGGTGACCCATTATTGCTAAAAAGTATAGAAAGCTGCACACAGAGCCTAAAATAAGCCTACTACAATTACTGGCTATAGTGATTTAATAAAAGCACCCCAGATTTACATATAAGGAAAACAAGTACCCTGACTGATATGATTAATTTAGAGATTAGAATATATTTTTGGCTGCTTATTTGAACCACACATCTAAACACACTTAGCTAAAAAGAAAAGAAAAGAAAAAGATAAAACATTGCACATTACAAAGACTATTTAATTTTTCTTCAGAAAGCCCACGGAGGTGTGGAAACTAAATTATGACGATAGTACTTCATCTTAAATAGTCAAGTGACAAAAATCCAAGCATTTTTAAATGTTCTGCTACAGTTACCATGCTCAATTTATATGCTTCATATTATTTCATTTTCGTGATTTTCCGAATTCTCTTTGACAGAACTTGAGCAGACAGTAAAACACATATTATGCTGACTACATATCTTTTTGTCTAGGGACAGAAGTTACATAAAAAACTGGTTTAAGTAATCAGAAACTGGTTTAAACCTCTAACAGAACAGAAGCTCAAAATTGGTTTGGCTGAAACTGGTTTAAGACAAACCTGGTTGAATGTAGTATCAGACCTAACTGAATTGGGTCAAACCAGTTTATGAAACTTCTGTCCCAGGCCCCTTTGTTGTTCAAGTTAAATCACAGTCCCCCAACATCCCAGCATGCTTTCCAGTCCTGGGCTGGGCTGGGCTGTCTGCTCCAGCAGAGAAGAGTTGGGGAGCAGCAGGCAGGGACTGTTCCCCCTCCCCTCAGGCAAACCCCAGCTAGGGTCTGGAACCAGGGATGAGGATTAAACTTTCCTGCCCTCGAATACAGAGCTGCTCTGCCCCGCTAAATACTTAACTACTGGCTGCGACTGTGGATTGCAAAACCCAGAGGCACCTGGGAGCAGGAAGAGAAAGTGATAAGCAACCCTGCAGAGTCCTTCTGCTGTGATTTGGGATTACAAATCCCAGAGACCTCAGGGGCAGCAGGAAGAGGAAGCAAACACACATCCCATGCTACGCGCCGGCTAAGTGCCAGAGAGCTGTGCTGTAGCATATCCTAGCTTCTGGCCTGAGCCACTGCAGGTATCTGGCTTCATTTTCTGAATCAAAAGTGAATGTCTGTCCAATTGTTTCTCAGTTTAATTTTTGCAGTTTAGACTAATGTGAAAAGACTGAATCAATTCAGCCTTGGGCTTTTTGACTGTCTGTACTTAGCCCTTATGGTAAATGGTAAATATGGAGTGGATTTAATTTGTCTTTATGAGTGGACTAGAGAATATGAAGTTGTAACAGACAGGCAAATGTTTGAGTATATTGAGTATCTAAAAGGAAAGCTAGTAAATTACAATCTACTCCACACATGTCATAATATAAAGGGAAACCACCCTTTACTGCATAACCGTGAGCACTTTAAATAAGTTTTGTCAGAGATGTAAAACTCACCTCCTACTCTGGGTTGCTTCCAGATAGCAGGGCTGCTTGCATGCTGGATTTAGCTAAGGGCATGGGGTGGCTCTCCTGGTGACGCTTGTTCCTACTGTGTGCCATGTGCTGTGTGTCCCCATGCTGGAGCTGCTGACACCATGTGTTTGATGTTGGGGGTGCAGTTCTATCTCCAGCACAGAAAACATGGTGATGACAGATCCAGTTCCGTGTTTGGCATGGGGCACAGGCTGTACAGTCATGGCATGGGCAGAGTGGCTGAAGAAACCTCACTCCCCCTCCTGCTCCCAGTTGCCAGGTCCACTGTGGTCTGAGGGCCCCAGATCCTGCAGTAAGCTACCCCCCTGGTTAATTTTCCTGTAAGCATGGTTCTAATTTCCTGGCTTTAGTCAACAGTAACACATTTGAAGTCAAGGATGTAGCATGTATTTAAACCTGTTTTGAAATCACATTTACCAAAATTTGGCCTTATCTCACACTCTTTAGTATCTTCAACTTTGCTGTGAGCTTATGAGTCTTTCTGCTTCCAGTGTGTATGATTGCATTTGTCTGCATTTTTCTCACCTGCCAGAAATTCTCTCCTTCCTTCTTATTATTTTTCTCCCTATGTTTCCCTTTCATTTGCTCTATCTTCTTCTCAGATGTTATCTCCACTACAGAGGTTTTCAAATGCTGACAAATGCTACTATAAAACATTGTTCAATTGAGTTACATTTCACTGCTTCATTGCCACAACTGACTCACTGCTTTCTCTTATGAAAGCCCTCCCCATTCCTTTGCCTGCCCCTACAATCTCAATAATGACTGTTATCCTGGATTCTAAATTGCCAGCTAAACTGCTGTAATTTTCATCATCCTTTATCACAAAATATAAACATGCTCTTCTTTGCAATTATGAAGATATTTTACAAAGTAATTTGACAAGTCCATGTGGTGACTTAGAGACACTCAGCTCTACCTTGTATTTCTTAAACTCCCCAAGGGAATATACCTCCTGTTAGACCAGATTGCTGAACTATTGTTGGCTGCAGAATACTTCAGTATTCATGTGGGCTCCACTGCTATGTAAGCTCTTATGATGGTTGACAGAGCACACAAACATTGAATTAATACATTAGAGCATCAGGGATGAACCTGTGGCCTGGAGGGGATGTTTCTGGCCCTTGTCTCTCAATTGTGGCCTTTGATGAAGTTTCTCATTAAAAGAAAATTTATATTTGATTATACATTCAAAATGTGTTCCATGAAGCCGTTTAGCTGAAATGCTTTAATCATATGGAACAGTAAGTGTGTTTGATGTGCCTAACTGCCTCCCTTTGCTTCCCCTGCCACCCAAAGACTAGGTCTGGTGTTAGTTGAAAGCATGCTGAGCTACAGCTGTCTTTTAGCTCTTACTGTTGCAGTTTCCTTGCTGGGCATGTCCTGCAAGAAAAGAAAGAAGAGGAGACTAGCTATCTGATCCTTTCCTGGTAGGCTCTGGGAGTATCAAAGAGATCAAGATAGGAGTTTGGCATTTCTTAATGCTAGGGGAACAACTAGCATCCTCCCATACACAGCAGTTGAGGGCATCCTTGGGAGAAGAAAAGGAGAAACTATGATCCAATTACCAGTAGAATTCTGGGAACAGTCAGCATATAGAGTACATCAGCTGTCCTTTCTTCTCTCTCCAGACCTCTACAGGCACCATTCACAAGCTACAGGAAAGGAGCCAAAGATATTACATCCAGCAGACACTAAGGAATGCCACATACAGCTCAGAAAAATCTTCTCTCAAAGACTTATTGTGGTGCAGTAGTGTAACTAGGGCAGGATGAATGGGGCAGTAGCCCCAGGCATTAACTATGAGGAGACACTAGAATCCATCACCAAGAGGCTTGAACATGGCAGGAGCCACCCTTCACTGCCCCTGCCTGGCCATAAGAGCAGCTCCATGCTGAGCAGTGCATCGAGGTGGCAGGGGGAAGTGGGTGGAATGGTGTCACCCTCAAAGAGTGTTTCTCACAACAGGCGCAGTCCTGCATCTAATAGCACACCTGGGGCAGGAGAGGGGAACAAACAGGGCCCCAGGGGTGGCTTCCAGGGTACCCCAAGCTATGACACTGCTCTGATGAACTCTCTCTCTTTATCTGCCATTAATGTTTCTGCTCTCTGAATAGGGTAGTCAGTGGGCACATCTGCACATGCATTTGATCCAGCCTAAATTTACTCTGGTTTAAGCTACTGTGGTGTAAGTGCTTTTGGGCAGGTGTCTACACATGTGAAGATTAGGGAGAAGATTTGCTGCTCTTTGCACCATTTCCTGCAGCCCTGCAATGGGCCCCTGCTACCACTGTGGGGAGGTCCAGGCTTCAGTTGCAGTTGCCAGCACCTGGCAGACATCTTGAGAAACCAGCCCAGCTCCCTGCTGCCTGGCCAGTCCTTTCCTTGCCCAGGAGCAGCATGCCCAGTACAGGGACAGCATGCAGCAGTTCTCTTCTTGCCCACTTTGCCCCTGTGCATCATGGCTGCTCCAGCCGCTGCCCCTGGCAATGATGACTGGCATGCCACACTCCTGCTGGCTAGGGTGCTAACCCTGCTGGCTCCAGCAGGTCCCCTGTCCAGGCCCCAAGGAAAGCTGCACACACACCAGCGGGGGCCAGGGCACTGGGTGTGGGAGGCCCTGGCTGATCACCTCCTCCAGCACTGCCCACTCTAGCTCACTTGTACCACCACCCACAGACTGCCAACACCACCTGACCACCCGCTGCACCACACTCAGTATAGACATGTGTCAGAAGAACAAGTTTTTATTTCCCTCACATCAAACAGAACTCCCTCTCCCCACTTAGTACACAAAGCCCCGCCATCCCCTCAACAAATAAAGCCCCTCCATTACCCAACCCACCCACCAACAATAAAAAAACCTTCTTCCCTGTGAAAATATTTTACAACAATGTCCTTTGTGAGCTGTTCCAGAGTAGGGGGCCATGCAGTGAGGCCCAGTGGCAAGCCTCTGGCTGGTCCCCTGTGGGTGTGAATGCCACAGCAAGTGTGGGTGTGGGGCTTGGTTAGGGTGATGGTGGTCCTTGGTCCCACAGCACAGGTGGCTCCCCCTCTTCCAGGTACTGTCCATGGCCAGCAGGGCCAGCACATGGTCCTGGGCCCAGTGCTAGCAGCTCTGGCTTTGCACCCAAGTGGAGCTGGGATGAGTGGTGGGCCTTGGCCTAGGTGGTGGTGCTGGGTGGCAGTGGACCCAAGATGGGGGCTGGGACAGGGGTTCCTAGTGGCTGGAGGTGCTTCAGGACCTCCTTCCAGGTTCAGGTAGGGGCCTGCTGTTAGGCAGTGGGTGGCTACCGGGAGACACGTGGGCCTAGGTTCAATGGTTGGGCAGTGGGCAGCATGAAGGTGACCACCAGGGCCAGAATGGTGCCCAGCACCCAGCTACTGTTAGCCATGGCCTTCACTGCCCAGCCCAGAATTGACCCTCTTGCACTCCAGGGCCAGGAGCTTTGCCCAACCTTCCCAGGCTGCCTAGTCCTGCTCCTCCTTAAACCAGCCCTGTGCCTCCTCGTGCTGGTCCTGCACATCCTTGCAGCAAGTGTCCTCCAACCACCAGGCCCATGCATCTTCCACACAGCCCTCTGATACTGTGAACAGCTGTGGGAGGAGGACCATTCTGTCCATCGTACACCTTTGGTGGAGCTGGTGCAGCTGCAGTGCCCTGCCAGTGGGTGCCAGCAACCTTGAGACTTCATCTCCACTTCAGGTGTGATCTCTTCCTGACATCCAGCTGTGGGCCCCATAGAGCCATGAGCTAGAAGCTTTTTGTGAGAGTTTGCATCATATCAGAGATAAGATGATGTGTGTCAGGGGCTGTGAACTACCCAGCCTCAAATCGGGGGTTGGGTGAATGGGTGCCCAGGGACCATGGTAAGTTGGCCTAGGCCCAGGCAGCTGCTAGCTAAGCCCCCCATCTCCACACACTCCTCTGGGGCAGCAGGCCACTGGGTGCTGGCCACAGGCAGGCCGCCC
>NW_005842813.1:74077-74706 GCF_000455745.1 Alligator sinensis | reverse complement strand
TTGAACATGGCAGGAGCCACCCTTCACCGCCCCTGCCTGGCCATAAGAGCAGCTCCATGCTGAGCAGTGCATCGAGGTGGCAGGGGGAAGTGGGTGGAATGGTGTCACCCTCAAAGAGTGTTTCTCACAACAGGCGCAGTCCTGCATCTAATAGCACACCTGGGGCAGGAGAGGGGAACAAACAGGGCCCCAGGGGTGGCTTCCAGGGTACCCCAAGCTATGACACTGCTCTGATGAACTCTCTCTCTTTATCTGCCATTAATGTTTCTGCTCTCTGAATAGGGTAGTCAGTGGGCACATCTGCACATGCATTTGATCCAGCCTAAATTTACTCTGGTTTAAGCTACTGTGGTGTAAGTGCTTTTGGGCAGGTGTCTACACATGTGAAGATTAGGGAGAAGATTTGCTGCTCTTTGCACCATTTCCTGCAGCCCTGCAATGGGCCCCTGCTACCACTGTGGGGAGGTCCAGGCTTCAGTTGCAGTTGCCAGCACCTGGCAGACATCTTGAGAAACCAGCCCAGCTCCCTGCTGCCTGGCCAGTCCTTTCCTTGCCCAGGAGCAGCATGCCCAGTACAGGGACAGCATGCAGCAGTTCTCTTCTTGCCCACTTTGCCCCTGTGCATCATG
>NW_005842813.1:68757-74067 GCF_000455745.1 Alligator sinensis | reverse complement strand
ACTGCCCCTGGCAAGGCTGACTGGCATGCCACACTCCTGCTGGCTAGGGTGCTAACCCTGCTGGCTCCAGCAGGTCCCCTGTCCAGGCCCCAAGGAAAGCTGCACACACACCAGCGGGGGCCAGGGCACTGGGTGTGGGAGGCCCTGGCTGATCACCTCCTCCAGCACTGCCCACTCTAGCTCACTTGTACCACCACCCACAGACTGCCAACACCACCTGACCACCCGCTGCACCACACTCAGTATAGACATGTGTCAGAAGAACAAGTTTTTATTTCCCTCACATCAAACAGAACTCCCTCTCCCCACTTAGTACACAAAGCCCCGCCATCCCCTCAACAAATAAAGCCCCTCCATTACCCAACCCACCCACCAACAATAAAAAAACCTTCTTCCCTGTGAAAATATTTTACAACAATGTCCTTTGTGAGCTGTTCCAGAGTAGGGGGCCATGCAGTGAGGCCCAGTGGCAAGCCTCTGGCTGGTCCCCTGTGGGTGTGAATGCCACAGCAAGTGTGGGTGTGGGGCTTGGTTAGGGTGATGGTGGTCCTTGGTCCCACAGCACAGGTGGCTCCCCCTCTTCCAGGTACTGTCCATGGCCAGCAGGGCCAGCACATGGTCCTGGGCCCAGTGCTAGCAGCTCTGGCTTTGCACCCAAGTGGAGCTGGGATGAGTGGTGGGCCTTGGCCTAGGTGGTGGTGCTGGGTGGCAGTGGACCCAAGATGGGGGCTGGGACAGGGGTTCCTAGTGGCTGGAGGTGCTTCAGGACCTCCTTCCAGGTTCAGGTAGGGGCCTGCTGTTAGGCAGTGGGTGGCTACCGGGAGACACGTGGGCCTAGGTTCAATGGTTGGGCAGTGGGCAGCATGAAGGTGACCACCAGGGCCAGAATGGTGCCCAGCACCCAGCTACTGTTAGCCATGGCCTTCACTGCCCAGCCCAGAATTGACCCTCTTGCACTCCAGGGCCAGGAGCTTTGCCCAACCTTCCCAGGCTGCCTAGTCCTGCTCCTCCTTAAACCAGCCCTGTGCCTCCTCGTGCTGGTCCTGCACATCCTTGCAGCAAGTGTCCTCCAACCACCAGGCCCATGCATCTTCCACACAGCCCTCTGATACTGTGAACAGCTGTGGGAGGAGGACCATTCTGTCCATCGTACACCTTTGGTGGAGCTGGTGCAGCTGCAGTGCCCTGCCAGTGGGTGCCAGCAACCTTGAGACTTCATCTCCACTTCAGGTGTGATCTCTTCCTGACATCCAGCTGTGGGCCCCATAGAGCCATGAGCTAGAAGCTTTTTGTGAGAGTTTGCATCATATCAGAGATAAGATGATGTGTGTCAGGGGCTGTGAACTACCCAGCCTCAAATCGGGGGTTGGGTGAATGGGTGCCCAGGGACCATGGTAAGTTGGCCTAGGCCCAGGCAGCTGCTAGCTAAGCCCCCCATCTCCACACACTCCTCTGGGGCAGCAGGCCACTGGGTGCTGGCCACAGGCAGCCTGCCTCCTCCATTGAGGCATATGCCTCTCACACGCGCAGGTGTAGATGCATGCACTTACTGTGCAGTAAACTATGCTAATGCAGGGTAATGTGTCTCATGTAGACGTGTCCAGTGTCAGCTACAGGAGCAGCACAGGTGGAAGCATTAGAAATAGCATCTGTGTTTCCTATGCAGAGAGCCGAGGCAAGAGACTCCCCTCCTCCCCCCTCCCCTGAGTCACACACACTTACAGTGTGAGTGACCCTCCCCCTCTAAGCCCTGGGCACTGAATGCTCTTGTTATGCCTCTGCTGTGGTCCCTAGACATTTTTAAATACTAAGTTTAGCTTTTGGGCTTAAAATTAAAGGATACTCCTGCCTTAAACTACTGTAGTAACTGCTACAATGTTACTCTCCACAGGGAAACTGGAGAGAAAAAATAACAGAATTTACCAAGAATATGACAGCTTTTTACACCATTTTTTTTCTGTTGGAGGTATTTGCTGTCTGATGGACAAAGCGATGTTTGGGGACATGAACTACTCTAAGTTTCTCCACACTATATTTAGTGTTCATAGCAGAACTGGTTTCTGTGGTAAAGCCATCTTCAAGTTAGTGCAACACTTCCAGGGAAATCTGTATCATTTTTCACTTTTACCTCCATTTCTTATAACAATGTATAAGTTTAATTAATCAAATCATTGAAAGGAAACAACTTCCTATAAAATTATAGTCTCTAATGGTAAGTTCTAATCAATTTAGTGTAAACTAGTGTGGGGTTTTTTTCTCCTTGACAATTTTTTTTAAAGAACTTAAAATCCCAGAGCATTTTGAAATGAAACTCAAAATCACATTAATAACTCTTGTCTCTGGAATAGAAATTCATATTGGAGGCTGTCGTGGAAAACACATGCAGCAAACTTTTGGGTCAGGTCAGCAGAAGCTTTATTTGGATAGAGCTACAGCTGTAGGAGGGGCCCCAAAGTGACATGGATTCACCATGCACTAGGAGGGGGCTCCCTCCCTAAACGTTAAAGCAAAAGGCTTATATACCTTTTAACAGCCACCTACAATTTATGTGAACATATAGTGAATTTTTTTTAGAAACCTAGCTGTGGTAACAGTTACAAAAGCATTATTTTCATTTCTTTATTACAGAACACTCTTTTCTGCTGTCTCAGTAATCACTGATTACCACAAGGCCAGACATTCTTCCTCTTTTTCCCAGCCCACACTTTTACACAATGCCTTTTGTTTTATCTTTATAACCTTTTTTCAATCAAAGTTTAAGGCCTTTGCTTTTTTTTATACCACAGTTCCCCCTTTGAGACTTAACAGTCTCATACTTCTATCTTCATTAATTTTTGTAAAAAAAAATTATTATGGGTTCTGGGGGTGAGTCCACAAATCCAGCTATCAGAAGCATTTAAGGCTACAGCTACCTTTTGTAGGAAGTGCAAATAAACATTAGAATAAACTGGCAATGGCAAGGCTAATAGTAATATAAACAGTCTTATTATACAAAACATGTTGACAGGTATTGTTTGGCTTGCCTCTGCAGACAATTCTTCAGGTTTTCGTTGTCTATCTGTTCGCCTTGATGTTAATAGCACTGATCTGGTTGAGGTGATGATCTTCCAAATGGAAATGTTTACATCTTCTGAGGACGCAGATGATACCTTGGCTCTCCAACTGATGGAGTCAGTTGGATCAGGGTGTTAGGTTCATTAATGAGATCACTATCACTTGCGCCTTGATACTCCTCACTTGCTTGAGTGAGGTCCTGAGGGTCTTTGTCCTTGGCCTCAGGGAAAGGTTTCAACCTTGGTTGGAACTCAGTGGCCTCGGGATTCAATGGTGGTGATACTTTCTTGCAGTGCGAGACGTGAGTCCATGTCTGGTGATTTTGGCAGTGAACAGCAGTGTTAGTGGTCAGAAGCACTTGAAAGGGTCTTTTCCATCTGGGTTGAAGTGCATTTTTTCCATTGATGAACCTTTATGTAGACCCAATCTCCTGGCTCAAGGTTGTGACAAGGAACATCCGGTGGTTGAGGTAAAGCTTCTTGGACCTGTGAATGAACAGACCTAGCATACTTCATTAATGCTTTGCAATAATTTAGCACAGTTTCATCAGTTAATTGTAGGTCTGGTTGGTGTGGGGCTACAGGTGGTGTAGCCGGCATTCTCATGGGTCGTGCCATGAATATTTCATAAGGGGTTAATCCATGTTTTGGTGTTTCTAATGTGCATAAGAGCAATGGGCAGTGCATCAGGCTATTTGAGACCTGTTTCAGCGCAGATCTTTGAAATGAGTGTTTTCAAATCTGAGTTTTTATATTCTACAGCACCACTTGACTGTGGATGATAACTGCAGTGTAGATGTTGCTGTATGTTGAGTGCTTGGCAGATGTTTTTTACTATCTGTCCTGTGAAATGGGTGCCTCTGTCACTATCTATTGCAAGGGGAAATCCGAACCTAGGGATGAATTCTTTGAGCAATTTTTTTGCTACAGTAATGGAATCAGCATGTACACATGGGTAGGCTTCTACCCATCCAGAGAACAAATCAATAATAACAAGAATGTATTAATAAGAACAACACTTAGGTAGTTGCATGAAATCAATTTGCAGGTTCACAAATGGTCCCCATGGAGGGGGATGGGCTGCGGGTGTCGTTTTTACCCGTTGCCCAATGTTGTGAGCTAAATAGATGGGACAGGAGCTGCAGTACTGTTGTGCCATGGAAGGAAAATTTGGGGCAAACCAATCTTTTTGTACTGCAGCAATCATGCCTCTCTTGCTGGTATGGGCTTCTGAATGAGTCAGACGAGCAAAGTATGGCAAAAGCTCTCTAGGTGCTACCAGGCGGCCGTCTGGGGAGCGCCATAGAGAGTCAGGGTGCAGTGAACACCCTGCACATAGCCAGTAATTTTTTTCTTTTTTTGTGACCTGATCTTGAAGAAAGGCTAGGTTTGACAGGCTAACCAGAGGAGACTGGTTTGCTGAAAAACAAACAAAAACAGAGTTAGGAGCCTGCAGGCCAGGAAGGGCCACATTTCTGGCAGAACGATCTGCCAGATCATTTCCTCGTATGACATCATCAAAAGGTTTTTCATGAGCTTTACACTTAACAATGGCAATAGCAGAGGGCAATTGAACAGCTTTCAAAAGCTCTTTAACATAACAACCATTACTGATTTGGGCTCCTGATGAAGTGAGGAATCCTCTTTGTTTCCAGATTTGTCCAAAATCATGAACAACACTAAAAGCATACTTAGAGTCAGTATAAATGGTTGTGATTTGTTTTTTCGCAAGGATGCAGGCACGTGTTAAAGCAATGAGTTCAGCAACTTGAGCAGAACGAGCTTGAGGTAAGGAATAGGCTTCTAAAACAGCATACTGAGTGCATACTGCATATCCTGCAACCAATTTGCCTGCATCATTTCTAAGACAGGAACCATCTACACACAGAACAAGGTCAGAGTTTGGGACAGGAATGTCCTTAAGGGCAGTTCGAGGGGTTAACAATTGAGTTGTGACAGATAGACAATCATGAGGTGCACCATCAGAGGCAATTGGCAGAAGTGATGCTGGATTCAGAATTGAACAGTGATTTAAGGTTACATTTGCAGCTGACAGTAAAAGTTTCTCATATTTAGTAAGACGGAAATTGGAAATATGCTGAGTCTTGCCCTTCAGAAGAAGAGCCATTACAGCATGGGGAACTGCAACGGTTAAAGAGTGTCCTAGAACTAGAGTATTGGCCTTTTTAACCAATAAAGCGGCAGCGGCCACTGAACGGAGGCAAGGGGGAAATCCTGCAGCCACAGGATCAAAGGC
>NW_005842813.1:63486-68071 GCF_000455745.1 Alligator sinensis | reverse complement strand
ATGAACGGGGATAGAGAAAAAAGCAGAACAAAGGTCTACTACTGTAAAATAGGTAGCATCAGAAGGGATACAGGAAAGAATAGTAGCAGGGTTAGGGACCACGGGGAAAGCGGGTAAAACAGCAGCATTTACAGCTCGGAGGTCTTGTACAAAATGATACGTATCTTTACCAGGTTTCTTAACAGGTATGATAGGTGTGTTGCAAGGGGAGCGTATTGGGACAATAATCCCTTGCTCAAGGAGTGAAAAAATCACATGCTTAATTCCCTCTTCAGCCTCCTTTGAGATAGAGTACTGCGGGACACGAGGAAGTGTCTTGGCAGGGTTTAAAGTAATATGCACTGGTTCAGCACTCAGCATGTGCCCCACTTCATTCGCATGGGTGGACCACAGCTGTGGAGGTACCCGTGCCAACAGTTCCTCTTGCAAGAAGGAAGTGTCAGGATCAGAGTACTCCTGAGTGAGCAAAGCCACAAACTCGGTTTCCCTATGTTCTGGTACTTCAAGGTAAACACCCTCTGGGCTACAATAAATCACGCATCCCAGTTTGCACAGCAAATCCTTCCCAAGAAAGTTGACAGGAGCACAGGGACTAAGAAGAAAGGCATGATTCTCAGACAAAAGGCCAATAGAGATGGAGACAGGTTCAGAGATGGGATGTGGGATAGGTTGTCCGCCTATACCAACAGCATTTACAGTTTCTTTTAGCAAAATGGCTTGTAAAAGTTGGTCTATAGCTGCCCATGTCAGATTATAACAGGTTATAATAGTTTGTAATTCTTCTTGAAATTTTTCTGGATCCTCCCTGATTTTAGGGAAATTCTGGATTAGATTGTAAAGATCACCTGGCGTCCAGGGTGCATGCACAGTTATTATGTTTGTTCCATTCGTGCCAATGCCTGGCATTTGTCTTAATGGATAAAGCTGTGCACTACTAGATCTAAGATTAATAGGGGATCTGTCCAGGCTCCAATTCCTCTTTTTGAGTTTCGGAGCAGCAGGAGCGGTAGATGAGTCTGGACTAACAGACTCTGTGGGTAATAGAGTCTCAGCTGATGAGTCACTAGTCTGGGCTGCAGCCTGATGTTGAACCAGTTGTTGCTGATGTGGGAGTCCCAAAAGAGCAGGATTTGAACAGAAATCAAGGATGTCTTCTGCTGGTTCTGGTGGGGGTGCCCCAGGCAAAGCTGGATGCAACGGAGCGGTGGCTGGCGTATAATTTGGGGGAGCAGCCAATTTCTCCCGAACAGCTTTTAACTGGTGTTTCAATTTTTCCTGAGACTCTTTTAGACTTCTAGTTTGAGATTCTGTCTGCCTCTTGGACATCTTATCATACCAATAAAAGAACATGTCCTACTGATTTTGTGACATCTTAGATCCCCGGGACTCTAAAGCCCCCCGTAAGTGCACTACTTTATCTTGATCAAATGTTCCTTCCTGTGGAAATTGCTTCATGGGATTGTCCCTAGTATACCGGTTCCACTTATCCAGATACTTGCAAGTCTCGGGAGAATAGTGTGTATACATAAAGTATGTCGGAGTCCTCTTAGGGGGGACTGGAATGGGTTTCGACTGACCTATCCCCATTTTCAATCACACAGGAAGACACAGGAAAGGCTTATTTAGGATGTCTGGGCCGCTCAGTGCCTTGCCCTGCAGTTTTTTACTGCCCAGACAAAAGGCTTCTGACCTGACACCGGCTCATACAATGGAAACAGGGAGGGAAACACAAAAGGGATCCTTTTGCTCCTGCTCTCCGCAGAAACTACTGGGACAAGGGGTTTGGAAAAGACAAAATCACTCAGACGCCCTGTCCACTGGGTCATGAGATTTCAGCTGGGCCCCCTTGCTTTCGACGCTACCTTATCAGGCAGAATCGGGGTGGCTAGATCCAGCCTTAGTCCCAGACCTGGTCAGTGGCTCATTTTTCTAAATACACACACACACACACATTCAGTCAGCCATACAGAGAGGCGGCTCTCCCACACCGCCTTAGTTAATTAACTACAAGCCCGATGTGCATTTGGATGGAGGTGATTCAAACAGTTTCTCCCTGAACAGAGCGTACGTCACCAGACAGAAAATTTTAGCCGGCAGTAAGGTTCTAAACTGACCTGTATTCAATAAGGTTTGGATCCAGTCACCACGGTCAAGTCAGGAGCCTACAGGCAGCCTTCCTTCGAAACCCCATTAGAGATTTTAAATTAGGTCTCTTACCTCTTAAATTTGGTGCCACGGGGTTTGGGGGAAGCAGTCTGCGGTCCTCCTTCCTCAATCCATGTCGTGGATCCAAGTCATGGCACCAGGAATTGTCATGGAAAACACATGCAGCAAACTTTGGGGTCAGGTCAGCAGAAGCTTTATTTGGATAGAGCTACAGCTGTAGGAGGGGCCCCAAAGTGACATGGATTCACCATGCACTTGGAGGGGGCTCCCTCCCTAAATGTTAAAGCAAAAGGCTTATGTACCTTTTAACAGCCACCTACAATTCACGTGAACATATAGTGAAATTTTTTTAGAAACCTAGCTGCGGTAACAGTTACAAAAACATTATTTTCATTTCTTTATTACAGAACACTCTTTTCTTGCTGTCTCAGTAACCACTGATTACCACAAGGCCAGGCGTTCTTCCTCTTTTCCCAGCCCACACTTTTATACAACGTCTTTTATTTTATCTTTATAGCCTTTTTTCGATCAAAGTTTAAGGCCTTTGCCTTTTTTTATACCACAAGGCCAACCAATCATAGCAGATTTTCTAGGTTTAAAGATGACTTAAAAATAAAATAAAAAAAAACTGCTGAAGATTTTAGATAAGGTGTTAAAGGGCCTTTTAAAGTCAGTGGTAGAACTGTAAGTGACATTAAAGGAAATAAAATCAGTATTGTTACAATGTCCAAGAGAAACAAGATCAAAACAGAAATAACAGCAAATTCAACTAAGTGCTAAAATTTCCTTTTTATATCCAGTATCTTATGCAACTTCTAAATACTTATTGTACAAAAAAAGTATACCAAAAGCAGGACCAAATGAATCCCTTAGTGGGCATTAGGCAAACAAACTCGTCAGCCCTGGACTAGTTGATACCCCTCTCTCCGTCCTGGCACTGCCACCTGTGGGTACCACAAATCCTAGGATATCATCCTCTAGCTGTACTCAGCCTTGGTGAGGCCACAGCTGGAGTACTGCATCCAGTTCGGGGCCCCACAATTTAAAAAGGATGTGGAAAAGCTTGAAAAAGTCCAGAGGAGAGGCACGCATATGATCAGAGGGCAGGAAAATAGGCCTTATGATGAGAGGCTGAGAGCTATGGGACTCTTCAACCTTGAAAAGCGCAGGCTCACGGGGGACCTGTTGGCTGCCTATAAGTATATAAGGTGTGTACTTCTTGGGCCTGTCCACACATGCAAGCATGTGCCCTTGCAGCAGCTGAAATAGAAGTGGTGCAAATTTGAGCCGGGGCTTTTTGCTTCAGCACATGCGCTCGGACATGCATTTTAGTGTGGAGCATATTGTGCCACTTGGGGCAAATAACCCTGCCTGGCTCCTCACAGATCTTCAGCCAGGGGGAGCTAGAGCCTGGGGCCAGCACCTGTGCTGTCCCCAGCCATATAAAAAGCTGCCATGTCCTAGCCTCAGCAGTATGAAAAGCCACCCTGGCAAGTAGCTCAGGGCTACTAGCTCTCAGGAGCTTCTGGGGCCCAGCCAATTGGTACCTGTGGACACTACCCCTTGTGCCAGCTGGACTGCTGAAGCAGCCCTGAGAGTTCCCTGCAACCTCTACCCACTGCAGCAGTCTGGCAGTGGGGGCTGCTTCTGGCTGTGACCTGCTGTGCGCCTGCCAGATCCGGAAGGGGACTGCACAGCCCCTCTGGGCCAGCTTCCAGTGGACTGTGGTTGCAGGGTTGGCCTCTGTGCAGCACTACTTCCATGTCTGCCCCCTGCCCAGCCATCTATGCAGCTATCATCTGGGAGATGTTCCAGGTGTGGTGGCCTGCTTTGAACTGTCAAAGCATGTCCTCCTGGCCCCATTTGGCCAGTAGGTCAGCCACAGCCAGATGGGTCCAAGGTGCCAGATCTGAGCAGGCAGGGTCCTGCCACTAGCCTCCCTAGCAGGAATTCTGGTGTTCCCTATTGGAAAACTGAAAAATCCCTGATAAAAAAAAATCCCAAAGTCACTCTGTAAATTACCCCCAAATCCATGTTTCTCCACAGGTAAAACAAAAGACCACTATAAAGAGAGAGAGAGAGAGAGACAGAGACAGAGACAGTGATCAGTTGGACAGTGTTTTATTGATATATTATTATATATTGATATCTACAGTGTTAAAGCAAGTCTCTTATCATAAGAATAAAGTGAACTCTAAATACATGTTTCATGAACACATATTTTGCTGCCCTCCCACAGGGTGATGGCCGTCACACAAGGGGTTCAGCTCCCAACAGGGAATTCAGCCCCCCAACAAGGGGTTTGGCCCCCACACAAGGGGTCCAGCCCCCCAAAAGTGGATTCAGCCCCCACACAAGGGGTTCGGCCCCCCCAACGGGGGCCACATGACCCCTGCAGGGGCTACCACCCCCCCTGCAA
>NW_005842813.1:40653-62956 GCF_000455745.1 Alligator sinensis | reverse complement strand
ATCAGGGGTCCCCCCCATGGTCCACTACCCACTCCTCCAGCCCCCCAACCCTTTACTCACCAGCAGGTCTGGCAGGTGTCACGCAAAATTTTTCAAGTCCCGCCCCCCCAGCCTATACCTACTATTTATAGATGGCTGGTAAGCATAATCTTGATATTTGAATGTCAGTCCTAATTGGTTTTATTTAAATGTCTTTGTCTCACTGAAACGTTCAGAACCAAATTAAACTAGATGCCTTGTGGGACAAGAAGATGCCAATCAGTTAAAAATTATATTTTGGAGAAAGAACAAGGCTTTAGTAGGGATTGGTAGGGAGGGCAACTTATCTTTTTTCTTCCCATTGTGTAATAGCGTTCTAGCCCTGGCTAACAAGGCTGTCTTGTTTTTACTCAGGCCTTGTGTTCTGTTTGATGGTGTCCAGTTAGACAGGTGGATGGCTTCCTTTATTCTGCTAACCAAGTCAGCTGCAGTATCTGTAAATGCTCGCATTATGGTACGTCAGTAAAGGACAGGTTTCAGGTTTGCTGTTGCCACTCAACCATAGTCCCTTTGAAAATGGCCAAGTCTGGCAGCAACATATCCATGGCTCATATCACATAGGCCTATATAAGACCTACAACATATTCTTTTGACTTTAATGGACTTTGAGTCAAGCTCAAAATCTTTTACCATTCAAAAATTTAAGAATTCTTAGTACAAAGCAGAATAAAAATAAGTTAACAATAAGGGTTACTTTAATGAGATACTGGTGATGCAGGTTCATTTGTAGTTAGATTCAAACTACTATTGTAGTTAGTTGCAGAGATAACTGCAAAGAGAGTCTCTCCATTTATTGTTATAGGCTTTGGAATATTATGTACAGTCTGTTCTATAAGAAAAAAGGGAAAGTTTTCTTGGGTCATCTTTTTATTCCATTTGCATTTTTATTTCATTTTACTTCTGTCAATACTATCTGCATTAGCATTTCTCCAAATCATTACTTGCTAAAACCAATACAGGTGAAAAAGTGCTAGAGAATTTCAATTTCATTATGTCCTTCAGAAAGGTAGTAGATACAGCCAGCTGTATTTTGTAAGGATTTTAACTGATTATTTTAGGGTGAATCTATTCCTGAGTCTTTCTACTGATTTCAATACTGTTTCCCATGGCATTTTTGTTAGTAAGCTAAGGAAATACAGTCTAGAAAAAAAGAACTGTAAGGTCCAGAACAATAAGTGGACCATTCTTCTCAAAGAGTGGTCATGAATGGGTCAATCTCTAATTGGAAGGAGATGTTGAGTGAAGCTCCCCAAGAGTCCAGTATTATTTAATATCTTCATTAATGAGGTGGAAGATGGAATTGAGTGCATTTAGCAAATTTATAAATGATACTAAGCAGTGTGTATTTGTATGCACACTGGAAGGTGTTTGCTTAAGAATGGTCTTTAAAAATTTGCTTTTTGGGCACTGGCTTATAGGTATATGTAAATCCATTAGAATGGTTCAGGATAGGCAGCAGGGTTGAAATGATTTCTAAAAAGCCTGGGTCTCACATACAGAGTTTCACACCACCTTCAAAGCAGACAGGCTGTCTAACACAACAAGGCCAACAGATACACACACATCCTGGGAAAGTGGGGGAATGTACCATACTGTTCCATAACATGAGATATGGGTGGCACCAGCTAACAAGGTCCCAAAGCAGGGCAGGGATGAGTCCTGGTTTTGAGGGAACAGACCAAATTAGAAGAAAGCTTGGAAAGACCAAATTAGTATGTGTGCATGTGATGAGCTACATGGACATATGACGACCACACAGAAAGACCAACCAGTGATGGCCACAGATCAAGAGTCATCAGGAGGGAAGGAAAATATAAAAGCAGAGACTTGAAAGCAGCAAAGCGGCCCTCCTCCTCCTCCTTGTTCCCATGCTCCTCCCTGAGAGGATCTCTGAGAAAGGTCCCCATCCCCTGGGAGGGTCCCCAAGGCCACCATGAACAGAAGGCACACCACCAGACAGTCTCACCCCCCGCCCCAACTGGGTTGGAGGGGAGGCTTGGTATCCCACCTCCAGGCTGCTGACATCTGACACCTAAGACAGAGCCTCAGAGTGAAGACTGCATCCTGGCCAGATGCACTTTGACTCTTATGACAGCCCTAGGATTGGATAGATATAGAATTACTTGATTGTTGGTATTGTTTCTTTTCTGTTATCACTGTGTATCAATAAATTGGCCTATAATTGAATGGAAAGGTTGTGGTCAGTCTGAGGGTGTCCCCCCCAGACCAATACATCTGGTTCTGAAATCCAGAGTCAACAGAGGGTAGGGCTAAGATTCACAATAGCCTTGATACACTGGAGAAATGGTCTGAAATGGTATTCAGTGAAGCCAAGTGTTAAATGTGTCACTTAGGATGCAACACTGAAATTCACAAATACAGATTGGGGAACAACTGGATAGGCTGAAGCGCTGCAGAAAAAGACCCAATATTATAGTAGTTTGCAAACTGAACTAAAGTTGTCACATACAAGTCAAGGGAAATTACTCTATTGTTCTATTCAGCACTGGACTACTGTGTCCAATTTTGGATAGAGCACTTCATAAAAGATGTGTAAAAATTAGAAAAAATCCAGCAGACATCAAATAAAATAGAGGCTTAGAAAACATGATGCATTGGAAAAAATTGGAAGAAATGGGATGATTTAATCTGTAGAAGAGAAGAGTGTGGAGGGGTTAAATTCCTGAAGGGTGGTTATGAAGACAATAGTGATAGACTATTCTCTGCAACCACTAGAGATAAGACAAAAATAATGGACTTAAATTGCAACAAGGGAAAGTTAGCTAGGATATTATTCTATAAAGATTGGAATAGATTACCTGGATAGATTATGAAATTTCTATCCTTGGGAATGTTTAAGGGCAGGTGAGACAAATACTGGTCCGGAATAGTTTAGACAGGCTGGGCTTTCCCAGTCCTAGGGCTGCACTTTGAACATGAACAAACATTCACTTGGTTTGTTCATGTTGGGGTAACCCATTCCCCAACACGGGGTAACCTATTCCCTATCTAAATTGAGATAAGCCATTCCCTACCTAAATTAGTTCACCTGCTCAGGTGAACTAATTTAGATTGGGCTCACCATTTTTGCCTAATTTAAACTGTCCCTGAACATCTGTACAGAATGGCATTTAGATCAATCTAATCCTAGCTAGGTCAATCTAAATGTAATGTCTGCACATAACCCTTGTGAGGTCCCTTTGAACCCTTTTTTTTTTTACTATGATTCTATGATTTCTGATCAGGCTTTTTGTTCTTGTTTACTATCCTTTCCTCATTTCATGCGGATTATGGTTTCCTGTCACATAGACTTTATTTACTTAGTTTGAAAAAAAAAAAGAGAAAACTAGATCTGCAGCGATTGCCTCAGGGCAGCCATGTTGGAAAGAGAAACTCTCTTTAAAAGTATTAGTAAGATCATTATTTTTATTCCTCAGGGTAGTCCTATTATTTCCCTTTTCCCACCAAATCCCACGGGTCATTCTTATTGTTCTATAAAAGATCTTTAAAGTGAAATCAGATTCTACCAAAGGATCTATTTGCTGATCAATACAATATGTGTACTGTCTGACTTCATCCACTTTCTTCTCTATAAAAGTATTACTTTTCCTCTGCAGCCTGAGGCAATACAATTTATGAAATACCAACTTTCAACAAATATACTATATCCCATTTCAGGGTCTAAACAATCAAAATAGCGATAAGGAGAGAACAATGAGAGCTCTTACTATCATTATTTTATATCTACAAGTTCCTTGGTCTGTAATTTTTTTATGACAGGACATAAATGCCACAGTCAGGATGGAAGCCTGGTCTCAAACAAACAGAAATGGTTATTAGGATCAATAATTTCATTGAAATTAAGTTTCTGTAACTGGCTAAAAAACTTTACTGTCATGACTAGCCAATGAAAAATGAGTATACTTTGTGATTTGGGTTGAAACATTTATCATTACACCTTGTAATGTGAAATCTCTAGAAAACACACTACTTACTTTCCATTTGCATAGTTTTTCTACATTGATATTGCAGATCATTAATTCAAGGACACTTGACAAAAAGATAACAATTAAGCAAACAGCACTGCAAAAATGCCTTAAGACTTTTTCAATGTTGCTTGTTCCTCATGTATAACAACATCTCCACAGACAGATTTTTTTTTACTTTTTTTAAACTTTTTTTTAACTTTTTTTATTTACTTTTACTTTTTTTTTACTTTTACTGTTTTACTTTCCTGCAGCAAATTCATTAAAGACCTTTGCTAGTCTGTCAATACTTTTAACAGATTGGCTTAAGGAAGAAGAAACGTCATTGTTTAGTGACATCATTTGCACAACTATAAAAATCTGTTTCCCTATGTCAATATTTAGTGCTGCCATTACTTTTAATATTTAGCAAAATTCTCTCTTTAATGTAATATATTAACAGTATAACTGAACCTCTTCCAAGTTGTTCACACCATCATTTTTTTTTCTTTGAAATGATTTGAACCCTTAAAAATGAACTATGGAAAGAAAAAAAAATCCAAGTATATCACTATCTAAAATGAACTTTTACTTTCATGTGAACTGCTGTGTTTAAGGAGTTCACAGACCCTTGACAACTTTGAATATATTGAAAACTACAGTAACTTTTGTTAATAGAATTTTCTGTCTAAAATTTTAGCACTGGATATTTAAAGAGAGAGAAAGAGAGAGAGTGTGCAAGTGAACAAGCATATGTATGTAAAGGGGGTGAGGGTGGGGACATTCTTTTTACCCTATCCTTAAGGAGCTCTCAATTTATCCACACCATGCCACCTCATTCTGAAGGCTCAGTAAACTGGCACCTTCTTCTACTTTGGATTGCACTAATTATGCCAGTTTTTATGTTTTTAGGAGAGCCTAAAGCAGGGGTAGGAAAAATGTGGCCCGGAGGCCAGATGTGACCTGCCAGTCCATTCTATCCAGCCCATGGGACCCCTAAAAAATGTAGAAAATTAATAGTTATCTGCCCCGGCTGCCTGTCATGCGGCCCTTAATGGCTTGCCAATACTCAGTAAGCGGCCCTCCACCCAAAATAATTGCCTGCCCCTGGCCTAAAAGCAGCAATGTGGCCTGTGCTCAGGACTGCTGTAAACCATATATGCTGCTTAGTTGTGGAGCAAAAGCAAGTGGGCAGGTGTGGCGGGGGCCCGGGGCAACCCTACAGAGATTCTGCTCAGACTGGGCATCCTGCCAGGGCATGCAGAGTGTTACCAAATCTGCCCATTACTTTGGGGTGTGCTCATTTATTAGGGATAGTTTCTAGGGTCTTGGTGATTCTGTCAATGTGCTGCTTGTGTTACTATACGGAGCTGTATTTCTCCCTTCTGCAAGCCCTCACCCCCAGTGGAGCTATCTTGCAGGACTCAGTCTCAATGGGACTGGGTTCCTCCAGTCACCAAATCAGTCATACACACAAACACACACAAATTAACGTGATACGCCTGACCTGGCCGGGCTGATCAGCATGGACAGGCTGACACCCTCATATGCCAAGAATCAGTTCATAAGAGCAACAATAAAATGCAGTCAGACACAAGCACACAGGTAAACAGAATCCCTCTGAATCCGGCTGGGTGTCCAGCTGACACCCTCATGGGCCAGCATTCAGTTCATAAGGGCACGTCTGAGTCAAACTGGGTCAATCAGCCTGTACAAGCTGATCCCCTTATGTGTTTCAAACTCAGCACGTCCCAATCTTTGGTCTCTTGATGAGCAGACCCCACAATAATTTGCGCTTCACAGGGATCTTTAGCATAGGTAAAAGAAGCGTTGCTGCAGAGCACGGGAGGGAAGAGAAGCAGAGAAGGAAAAATATACACAATTACTACCAGTTTGACTATAAAAGTTACTTATTGCTAAGGGGAGAGATGATCTGTTCTTCCAGCGTCCCAAGAACGACAGGGGATGGTGTCAGCACAGGGGTTTTCTTCTTCTCCTTCTTTCCTCCTGCTTCTACTTCTTTTCCTTCCTTTTCCTCTTCCTCTTCTCCCTCTAGCAGCACACACACTTACAGATTTTTATACCCTCAGTTTAGCTGCTTCGAAGCACCCTCAGTAGTGTAAATCATTGTCTTTTCTATTGACAAGGGGTTATCTGGTTTGGACCATCTCAGGAAACTGATTGATAATCAGGAAACACTTAAGATTAGGGAGTAACCCAAATACTTGGGAGCCAGCTTGAAATTCCTATGGGTGGCAGATATACTGATGGGATATCTCATGGTTTCTTCAGGAACAATAGATAGCTTGCAGCATCAGGATTTTGGATTTTTACTTGTTGTGCACAAGCCTCAGCTTAGCATGACTTTTCCAGATCTTACTATAGTCTTTTAACAGACTTAAAGCAATTATTGGGGTGCTCATAACCTTTTGTGGAGAGGACTCCCACCAGTCGTCTCGGGAAAGATATGACAACACCTGGGATTAGGGCTCCAGCAGGCTGGATGCTGTGATGAACCCTTAACCATTGTTCAAATGTTGCCCATACCCCCTCTGACTCGGTCTCTTGCCTCAGCATTCCCTAACCCGGCAACCGAGTTTTAGTCAATCAAGTTTAAATAGGCCTCCCATAGTGGGACCGGGGAATGTACGGCCCGAGATGCCTATTAAACTTAGAGCTGTGTGTGTGTGTCTGGGGGGGAAAAGTCCTTAGCAAATCCAGATTAGAACTGGTCTGATAAATGCTGAGCTGGGTGTGTGTGAACATGGGTTGATTAACATTGGAAGCACAGATTCCCCATCATGCAGCGCTCTCCTGCTTCTCTGGTCCCAGAATTCACTGCAGTCTCTGCTTCAGGCTTTCTGTTTTCCATCTCTCATGTAAATGAGACCTAGGGCAGTTGATTCACTCTTGTCACCCTTATCTGGTAAGGGTCTTAGGTGCGTCTCTCACTGCATCTTAATCAGTTTCATTTAGGTAGAGGAGGGGAGGGGGGGGTGAGTCCTTTGTGAGTCAGACAGACTGTATCCTGTGCCCCGATTGCCCAAGAATACAGAGCTGAGACGTAACAAGAGGTCCGCCAACCATGGGCTCCAGAGCCCCCTGTGGGCAACCCCCTTACTCAGGCTCCAAACCCAATCCACACACCCACAGTTCCCCACACCTTCACAAATACCCACCCCTCCACACACCTCACATCCACCCCCCAATCATCAAAGTACCTGCATACATTTTGCATAATTTTGAATTTTTCTGTGCATAATTTTGAGTTTTTAGCTATGCAGTTAAAAAGACGATTAATTGCAACTATTTTTTTATCATGAAACTAATTGTAATCAATTTTTTTAATCATTTGGCATCCTTAATTTATATTTTATAGAAAAAATATTTTGAGAGAGACACAAATTCTAAAAATAGCAAGGAATACGAAATCTTTTACCTTCCCCTTTTGGAAATGGATTGCTAGTCTTTTGCCTAAAAGAATACTAATTATAACACCCTTTAGCTCACTTTTTGATGTCAGAGATAGGTTATGCAGCTTCCATAAACTTCAGTACAACTTCTAACATATATTAAGGGTGGTTTTATGTGAGGGATATAGGTTCTTGAAGTCCCTTCACATGGAAAAAGGAAAGAGAACAAAATGAATGCAAAAAGTACACAATTAGTAGCTTGATAAGTACGTGGAATGTAATTCAAGCAAAGAAATACAAATACTGGGTTTGTAGCAAAGGATAAGCATTATGTCCAGATAAACAGTACATCTCAGACTATAGCAGTGATGAATTGGGTGGATTATTTCAATGGTCTGGGCTTTATGAAGAATGAGAATTACTTCAATTCCTATAAGATCAGTTGGCATTTGTGATGGTTCAATCAATGGAAACATGACCAATAAGGATTAGAGCAATTCAGAGAATATACAGCAGTCTATTTCAACTTCAGTTTGGAGCCCAGCCAAGAAGAAGGTCAGAGCAAATACTTCAGGAGGTACAACATACGGAACTAGGAGGCTGCTTCTAAATGGACCTGAGATTATGTTAATAAGCTAAAATCATAATGCTCAATTTAATGTCCATAAGCAAACAAAAATCCAAAACCAAATATTAAGAAAAGGAAAACAAAAGTAAAAAAAGGACAAAGGTAAATAAGAGACAAGAGTGTGTATATATATTTTCAGATATGTGTGTGTGTGTGTGTGTGTGTGTATATATATATATATATGCACACATGCACACACACACATTATATTATATATATTATACACATTATATAATATATATATATACATTTCAGTTTTTCTATCTATATGTATATGATATATATATATATATATATATGTATATATATATATAATTACATAGTTTGTAATGGCTACCATCTTGAATTGAAAATATTTGGCATGCTACCATATTTTCTTGCATAGACTGTACACAACATATATATATATGTATATATATATATAATTACATAGTTTGTAATGGCTACCATCTTGAATTGAAAATATTTGGCATGCTACCATATTTTCTTGCATAGACTGTACACAACCCTTTACCTAACACAGGAGGTATACGGTCCCAGTAGGGGAAATGCCTTACTGGACTTGGTGTTGGCTATGGGGGAGGATCTGGTAGGGGAACTGCAGATTTGTGGTCACCTTGGGGACAGTGACCACCAATCAATAGAATTCACCATACGACGTAGGGTGGGTAAGATAACTAGTAGGGTGAAAGTACTTGACTTTAGGAAGGCTAACTTCAGTGTGCTCAGGAGTGTAGTCAATGATGCTCTATGGGGTAGGAGTATTGGTGAGTTGGGAGTCCAGGAAGGGTGGTTGTTCCTAAAGGAGGCAATCCTTTGGGCACAGAGGGAAATGATCCCAGTATGAGGGAAAAGGGGGAAAGGAGACAAAAACTTCCTTGACTAAACAGGGAAATCCAGGGGAGCCTAAGGGCAAAAAAGAAAGCATATAGGCAGTGGAAGCAGGGGGAAGCTACCAAGGAGGAGTATAGCTACTTGGCCCGCACTTGCAGGGAGGCAGCTAGAAAGGTCAAAGCAACTACAGAGCTGAGGCTAGCAACACAAATTAAAGACAACAAAAAGTCTCTTTTTAGGTATGTAGGGAGTAAAAGGAAGGCACGGGGCAGCATAGGACCCCTACTAAACAAGAAGGAGCAATTAGTGACAGACAGGGGAGACAAGACAGCTTTTCAGTGAATTTTTTGCCTTAGTGATCTTGAACAGGGGTCAAGATAAGTCTCCTAAAGGGCTCTTAAACGGGCATCAGAGGGATACCAGCCCACCAACTGTCGATGCTGACTCGGTGCAGAGTCACTTGGATGGACTGGATGTGTTTAAGACAGCAGGCCTGGATGAGCTGCATCCGAGGGTACTGAAGGAATTGGCCGGTGTCATAGCAGAACCACTGACACAGCTGTTTGAGCACTTGGGGCACTCGGGTCAGGTCCTGGAGGACTGGAAAAGGGCCAATGTGGTCCCTATTTTCAAGAAGGGGAGGAAGGAGGATCCGAGTAATTATAGGCCAGTCAGTCTCACCTCCATCCTTGGAAAGGTCTTTGAAAAGATTATGAAGGATCATATCTGTAGGAGTCTAGTGGGAAAAAATAATGCAGCAGGGAAACCAGCATGGATTCATAGCAGGTAGATCATGCCTGACCAATCTGGTTTCATTTTGTGGCAGGGTCACAAAATGCTTAGATGCAGGAATAGAGGTAGATGTCATTTTCTTGGATTTTAGCAAGGCCTTTGGTACGGTATCTCATCCCATTCTCATAAATAAATTTGGAGGCTGTGATATAGATGTTTATATGGTCCAGTGGGTGGAAAATTGGCTTATTGGTCACACCCAGAGAGTGGTAGTAGACGGGTCAGTACCGATTTGGAAGGATGTGGGTAGTGGGGTCCCACAGGGTTCGGTCCTTGGACCTGTACTCTTCAATATCTTCATCAGTGACTTGGATTTGGGTGTGACGTGTACTCTGTCCAAGTTTGCAGATGATACTAAACTGTGGGGTGGAGTGTACACTCCAGAGGGTAGGGAATGATTGCAGGCGGACCTGGACAGGTTAGAAAAGTGAGAAGTACACAATAGGATGCAGTACAACAAGGACAAGTGGAGAGTGCTGCACCTAGGGCACAAAAATATCCAGCACACCTACTGGCTGGGAAGTGACCCTCTCAGCAGCACAGAAGCAGAAAGGGATCTTGGAGTCATAGTGGACTCCAAGATAAACATGAGTCGTCAGTGTGATTAAATGACCAGCAAAGCTAATTGCACTTTATCATGCATCAGCAGATGCCTGACAAATAGAACCAAGGAGGTGATGCTTCCCCTCTATGCAGCTTTGATCAGACCGCAGTTGGAGAACTGCATCCAGTTTTTGCCACCATATGTTAAGAAGGATGTTGATAGACTCAAAAGGGTCCAGAGGAGGGCCACTTGTATGGTCAGGGACTTACAAGACAAGCCCTATGAGGAGAGACTGAGGGACCTGGACCTCTTCAGCCCCTGCAAGAGAAGGCTGAGAGGTAATCTTGTGGCTGCCTTCAAATTCATTAGGGGGATGCAGCAAGGGATCAGAGATGCTCTCTTCACCAGGGTGCCTCTTGGGGTAACAAGGAACAATGGTCACAAACTGACATAGAGCAGATTTAGGCTAGATATCAGGAAAAACTTGGGTGGTGAGAGCCGTGTGGACCATGTGCTGGGATAGCCCCACAGGCAGGAGGGGTGGAGCAAGGGACAGATCCCCGCAACCCTGATTTGGGTCACGACTCGAGGTTGGGAGGCACTGACTTAGCTTATGGTTGTCTTCTTCCCAGGCTTCATCTTCTGGTCACCTTTTATCTTTCAGAGGCTTTGCAGATCCTGTGGGCTTGTGCAAACAAAACAAACAAGCAAGCTAGCAAATAAATAGACAAGGAGCACTGCTCTTGGCCCCTCCCAGTGACTGATTCACCCCTAGTAACTCCAGGCTCCAGGCAGCCTGATCCTTGCTGGTACACCCCCTTGAGGCTGTTTTCAGCATCTTTTCCTTTCCCCCCTCTGTTGGTCCACATGGCTGGCTCTTCCTCATTCACCATACCAGTGTCAGCTCCCTTGCTAACAGACTCACTGCATCCCAGGACCTGGATTCGCAGCCTTTGGTGAGTCCCTCCAGGTCTGGGGTGGGTGTGAGGAGGTGCTCCCAGGGTGTGGGGCTGTTTAGGTTCCCTGACACCCAGAGTAACAGGGTCCAGTCCTGTTACAGTAAGTAACTGAATAGCAGTAGCTAGGGTCCAAGTTTCCTCATTGTTCTGTTTCCTGCAGATTACATGCCGCAAAAGTAAATTTTGCTTTCACCTGGCAAAATGTAAGCAGCAGAAAGTGCAATTACCATATTTTCTCATATATAATGCAATTCCATATAAACATTGATTAATCATTTATATCATAATGGCCATTGTCAGTGGAATTTAAATGTTTGCATTGGAGTGCATGGTGAGAAGTGATTATGTGAAAAATGACTTCCTTCAACTGAAGTCATATCTCTATTAAACTTATTTGAAAGCCAGCTCAGAAAAATGTTTTGGGCGTGCTTATTTTATATTACAAAAAACCCAACAAAACAGTGCACAAAAGATTGTTAAACATTTCTTATGCAGTAAAACGCAAAGTTTCTCAGGAGTATTACCCATAGAGGGACTTGCACAACTTAATGACACACTGGGCATGTCTATATGAGATGCTTTACTGCACAGTAGAAAAAATTACTGCACAGTAAGCTTCACCGTCTACACGTGTGGACACTTACTGCACAGTAACTTGCTCTACTCTGGAGTTAATTTGCTACCTGCAAATACAAGTAGCAAATTAACTCCCAAGTAGTCACTTCTTAGTAATGCATGTGTAGACACTGACCAGAAGCAAATTTTCTCCCAGTCATCCCCACCACTAGGGGGCCAACCTCAGCCTAGCTGGGTGCTTTATTGTTGGAGCATGCTGAAGGGGCTCTGTGGAGAGATGGGAATGGGCTCTAGTGTGGGGGAAGGAGGTGGGAAGGACTTTGTTGTTGGGAATCAGTGTTTGTGGAGGGGAATAAAATAGTTTTCTGAGAACTGTTCACAGTGAGGGTGGTGCTAGGGGTGTGCAGTGGGGCTGGGATCTGAGGCTAGCTGTCCAGGTGGCCTACAGTGGGGAGTGCAGGAGGAGGTAGCCTGTCAGTTCCTCTCACACCCAGTCCTCTGACCCCCACTGCTAGGGAGAAACTCTCATAGGGCCTTGGTGGGGGCTGGGGTGGCTTTAATTGTCACTACTGCTGCAGCTGGCATTCCCAATGCCAGGCATCTGCTGTACCTTCACCCAATGCCAAGGCCTCATGGAGGAGCTCCCTCTAGGCCTAGAAGATATTATGCAGCATACAGGCTGTAGTGATGTTCTGGAGAATATTGGCCTCTACAACCATGAGGCAGGAGGTGAGGGTGTGTCAGCATCCCTTCAGGTGGCCAAAGGTGCAGTTCACTAGTCCACAGGTCCAGTGCAGGTGCCTGTTGAAGGGTTCCTGGTGGGGATCCAGCTGGCCAGTGTAGGGCTGCATGAGGCAGGGCAGGAGTGGGTAGGTTGGGTCCACAGTGAGGAGGGGTGAGATGACCACTGTGTCCAGCTTGAGGTCTGGCAACCTTGGTGTGAAGTGCCTGCTCTCTACCAGCACTGGCAGAGTGGAGTTTCAGAAGATGTTGGCATCATGGGCACTGCCTGGCCAGCTGGTACTCACATTGGTGAAAGCATTGCAGTGGTTTACAATGGCCTGTAGCATGATGGAGAGGAAGCCCTGCCAGCTGTAGTGGGGTGGTCAACATAGGGTGGGCAGGTAATGGAGATGTGATTCCTGTCCAGGGTCCTGATGAACTGTGGGAAGCCCAAGGCATGGAACACTGCCATCACCACCAGGGTCATGAATCTGGAACAGGGTGTTCCCCAGCATGTCCTGGAGGGTGCCACACACTTTCATGATGGCCTCCTTGGCCACCTTGCCCATGCCAAAGAGGTAGTCAACCAAGTGTAGGCTGGTGGGAGTGGCCAGCTTGAACAGGGAGGTGGTCACCTGTGGGGTCTGTGGGGAGGGGCAGCCACATGGTGCTGGCCAGATGCTCCAAGTAGGGGCAGAGGTGCTTGAGGAGCTCCTAGAAGGTGTCCTGGGTCATCTGGAATGACTCTAGACACCAGTCCTGGCTGGCCAGGTAGGCCCACAGGTGGCAGGGCTAGAGCTCCAGGAGTGTGTGGACAACAGAAGTGGCAGCATCCAGGTGGGCTTCACTCGTGTCCCTGCTGGGGTCTGGGCAGCAGCATGGGGTCTGTATATTTACAAATATAGAATATTTTAAAATTTGCCCTTAAGAACTCCAATATTTGACTAAATAAAACTTAGCCACAGATGAAGCAATTCATATGTCTCTTGAGGGATGATTTTATGCCCAGTATAAGAGGAAGGAGAGAGAGAGAGAGAGAGAGAGAGACTAGATAAAAAGAAAATGGCACCAGAAAGAAAATAGTAAAACAAAATTACCTGTGTGAAAAATAATTCTAGAGGTACCACAAGAAATTTATATTCTGATGTTTTTTGTTTTCCATGAATGTAAATATATATAAACATAATTATTGTATAAGTATATACAACTTAAAATAACTTGAACTGCTTAGTTTCTTCACATATGTCAACTTCTCATTCACTTAAATAAATACAAATAAATATAGTACTATTTAGATAATATCAGATATACACAACAGAATATCTGTGCTTTCAACTCAAAGCAAAGCCCATGCTGAATATATGAGTCTAATATTCTCTACTTTGCAAATCTCTCAGTTGCATTTTCTTTATCTAATGAATGATATAATGAGATACAGCCTGCACTTTGGTGCATTACAAATGTGCTTCCAAATAAAAACTGTCACGTAGCAGTTAGGTATTCACACTTAAATTAAAGTAAACTAGTTAAAACTGTGAAATATACGGATGCACACACATATCTCCAAATTATCACATACCAATTGCTTTTCATTAGTTTTATAAAGAAATTAATCACCAAACCTGTGTAGATATAAAATGAATATCAAGTAGTTTAAATGGTAAACCACTGTTAGAATCATCATGTTAGATTGCTCTCTCTCAAATATGAATGCGAGAAAAATCAAGGAGGTCACACTGGGGAAGAATTTGGTCCATACTGTGGTAGGCTTTGCCTACACACATAAAAGGACTTAAGTCCTGACCAAAGATTTTGCCCAAGGCTTAATGCAGCATACACTATGAAAATACTTTCAGTTAACCATATGCAGACATTGGTGACGTAAAATTCATCACAGTTTTCACCTACATGGAATAATTAAGATGAAAAGCACATCTACACATGCACTTTAATTCACATTAGCCTATTTAAATGCGCATTAAAGTGTCACAAAAAATTTGTGCTCTTTAGCTAATGCACATTAAATAGGCTAATGCGCATTTTCCTAGTACCTCACAATGCACTTGCACACATGCAGGAAGTCTGCTTCAACATGCTGTAAATCAAGTCTGTTGGAGCACAGAACTTAACACACTCTAGTAGCCTCCAGCATCACATGCATCAGCGTCCCCACATTGAAAAATGGCAGAGAGGCACTTTGAACTAAAGCACCTTGCCACCATTTTTCAGTGCGGGGACGCTGATACGTGTGACACTTAGGCCTTTTTAATTAATGTGGCTTGCTAATTAAACTGCCTCCCCCCTGCCACCCAGAGCATGTTTATAAACTCCTGGATGTACTAGATTTAATGTGCATTACCTAAAGCACATTAAGTGAATGTGTAGGTGTGCCCATGTTTGACTGCACATCTGAAAATGAAATTCATTTTCCAGAGGAAGACATGGTATATCCTGTCCCAAATCCTTACATTGAAACACATTGGCTGAATGATTTGGGGTTTTAATGGGAATAACTTGCTATGCCATACTTGGTATTGAATTGATAGAAGCAACAGGGCTGGCCTGTGGCTGGACAATGTGGGTGACTGTCCAGGGTGTGGTCAGGGAGGTGCCATACACACACACTCTGCCTCTGCTGGACTGTGCCCCATGCCCTTGTCTGCCTGCTTCTGTCTTTGCCTGCAGCAGTGCCACTGACTTGGGGGGTGAGGGTGAAAGTTGGCTGGATGCAGGGCTTAGCAATGACGAGGCAGTACTGTTACCTGCTGGATAGGGATGAGCAGAAGGTCTATGAGCAGTGCCCACTGCTCCACACCTGTGACTGGCTCTATCAGTCCTTATTACTGCATGAGGCAGAAACATCCGCTCCTCATGTTTCTGCTGCTCATCATCCTGGGTGCCTTGCTCTGCTCACTGTCTTCTTCACCTGGTAAGGGCTGGTAAGAGACAAGTCCCCTTATACCTCTCCCTAACCTTTCTCCCCTTGCCCTGCTTGGCCACTACTAGGGGATGCCTCAGGGAAACAGGTCTCCTGATCTGGCCCAGCAGTTGCTCCTGGGTCTTTATTTCTGAAATTTTTGCTAATGTTACTACAAGCTTAACCTCAACGAAAGGGCAACAAAGTACAAGTTCGCCTAGGACACCATTTTCCCTTAGGACAGTCCTGATAAGCAACTAATGAATGCTAGAAAAAGAACTAAAAGCACCAGTCACCTGGTATTCACAAAGCCCCCAGCTTTGCAATTTTGGGTTCTTAAATGCCTTTAGCATAACAAACGTTTAAAGGATTTACAAATAAAATTAAACTTCTCTTAGCTACTTTCATTGCGATAGATTGAAAAAGACATTCTGAACATTTTTTTTTTTGTAAGAAGGTTGCCCTAGAAAGCAAAGAAATGCACAGAAATATATGGTATGTTTATACTGATAGAAGGCATTTGTTTATTTAGTGGTAGTTTTGTACACTCAGTTACTGTATACTGTAGCACTGTGAGGGACAACCTTTTTGGCAGATGTGTCACAAATTAGCTCTGCATCTTCCTGACTGCCATGCTGATCCCCTTCCTCTGCTCAGTCTGCAATGCTGCTTTCTGCTCCCTACCCTATCTCCTTGCTCTAGTACTACCTGTCCCCTCCTCAGTCTGTCATGGACCACACAGGGAAGCTGTCTGTGCCAGTTCTCCCATGTATGCTGCAGGTTGTCCTAATGTCTGTTTCTAAGATTCTCAGCTCTGTTGTTCTGTGCGGGGCTTAGGCAGCCCAACTTCTCAGACTCAGGCTCAACTGAATGGTGAGCTACCAGCCAACCTCATACTCATGGTAGATCATTCCCTGCTTAAGAAGCCCTATTTGAATATCTCATTAGTTATCACCCAATGTCTAATAAATAATGCCAGGTACTGGGTGATAATTCTGTTTTCTCCTAGGTTTCATTTTTTTGCTTTTCAGGTTGGAAGAAAATCAAAAGCTCTTGAATATTTTTGTGAAATGGAATAGTACTGAAACAGCTCTTTTCAGATCAAAAGGTCATATTTTCAATTCATGTCTCTCTTACTTTCCTTCATCAGAAGTGACTGAAGAGCCCTGACCTATCTACAATGTGATAAAAAATGATACATCTTCACAAAAGGTATCTGCTTCAATGAAACTGCATTTCTTCAGTAGTCTTTCAAAAAAACTCTACTAACAAAATCTATCAGCCTTGCTTATTTTGTAATTCTATTTCATAAATAGTTGCAGCCTCCATTTTGTTGTTGCCATCTTTCTTTTTGCTATATACTCCGTAGTAAAAAATAAATCACTCAGTCATCCTTGTTCTTTCATATTCTTCTCTTGTATGACTAGGGTAAAATAAGCACTTATACATCGCTGCATTAGTTGCACATTTTCTTGACATACATATTTAAATAAACAGCATTATAAAATTGAATGCGTTTGTCTGGGGGTGATGCTGTAGCCATCACGAAAATAGGTGGTGATGGTGTAGCCAGGATGGCTCAGAAAAAATGTGAGAAGCAAGGATTTTTATAGGTGATATCTTTTATTGGTACCACTGTCTCTTAGCATCTTGGCTGTGAGAGACCTGAGGAAGAGTAAAGTTGTACCTGAAAGTTTGCCTGTGTACCTTCCAACCATACTGTTGGTCCAATAAAAGATATCACCAACATAAATCCTTCCAAATTAATATTTTAATTTTCCTTTCTAACTTGAGTTTGCATATTTAATAAACAAGTAATTTTAAGCTTCTGTTTTTTCTTATTTTGCATTGGTGACTATATTGTGCATTGGAGTGAAAGTTAACCCTTACTCAGAAAATCTGTGAAACTTGTTAAGTATACCTACTTTCCAGACACAGCAGTGACTGCCATGTAGTGTAAATGTACTCAGTTAGCTTTAATCAGCTATCTTAGGAAGTGATAGGAGTCTACTCAAAACAATATTTTATTTGCTTCTTGGGGGGATTTTGCAAGCCATGCTGAGCTCTGTGCTGCTACAGGTATATTGCTGACAGTGCCCAAGCTAGTTTATTTACAGGTAGCTTAGGTATCTGTCTGTACATTATACTATAGTCACAACTGTAGTAGAGACATAGCCTAAATAAAGGCAAGTAGATAAGGGATGGAATTAAAGCTGCCTCATCACAGCTGATCAACTAATCTATGGACTGGACAACCGGTCCCTGCTCTTCCTTCCCTATATGTAGACTGTGGCTTATCAGGCCTACACAATCACATATTCAGTAACATATCCAGTAACCTGTTTCCTTACCTATGACCGTCAATATCTTTCTTGCTAGCCTAATTGGGACTAATACAGAGCTTTTCTTTGGCATGCAAGCTGTGCAGCAGTCCTTTCGTGTCCCTGCTGACGATTGATTAATGGACCACTTCTACAGTGGTGATTGACCTCTGTGGGTGAATAATTTTTAGTCAGTGAGAATAGTATAAAAATAGCTAATCGAAAGAACAGTTCAGTGATGGCAAAAATCAGTCCCAATTAATTTGCCCAATTTAATATTTATAAATTCCATTCAGGTGATTAAGAAAAAAATTATAACAAGTTAAATATCAATAACAAATGCTAATCAAATTTAATATTGGGCTCTCACCTCACTAGCACTGATTTTGGAAGGGTAAAGTTATTATCTTTATTACTGATTTGTACCTGTATACATGTTAGCAGAATCAGGCTTTACATACACTAATGATTCATTTAGACTTCACTCACTCTATTTAGAGGAAATAGCATATAATGCTCTGGTTACTGTGGACTTGTAGGGTACATCCAAATGAGCTGGAATGTGCACTTCACGGCACCTCAGTGGCTTTAGAGGAACCACAAAATGCACACAATGCACATGAATAGGTACTCCATGCTGCAAATATGCAATGCAGAGGCAAAATTAGATACCAGGAACTCCTGGTATAAAAAAAAAAAGGGCAAAAAAGCGGAATGGGACACATGGCTGTATCATGAGCCACCTGAAAGTGGAGCCTGGCCAACCAGAGCCATGCTCTGGCTGCTGGCTAGGCTCTGTGCATCCAGATCACCACCACTGCAGCCCCAAGAGGCCACACAGGACCTCAAGTAAGGCTGCTGAGCCAACCCAGGTGCTGGACCCAGCCTCCCCTACCCCCTGGGGCAATTTGTTCCCTGGTAGAGCACACATGCAAGGGCATTCCCCAAAGCAGAACTAGCAGCAGCACAATATGTGCCGCAGCTAGTTATCCCCAGGTAAACACACATATGCGCTCATGGGGATACACTTATATGTGTTAAACAAGCATCTTGACTCTTCAGTTAATGGCTCTTGTACTCAGTCTTTTAATTCTCAAAAATAATATCAACAGATAGGGTGTTTTGTATAGACCTTTGAAAGACTGAAGATTTGCCATTTTACTAATGGAGCTGAAAAAAAGGCAATTAAAAGTCTGAATGTTTGAAAAATGATATTCATTAAATCTGCATTATATTGTTATTAAAAAAACATGAACCACATGTTGTAGATATGAGATTGTCACTTTATAGAAGCTATATTTTTCTGTTTTTAAACCTATTTTTGTCATATTTTACTAAGACTGAACATACTTTCTACTTTTTGATTTCTACAAATTCCTATTTTTATCAATATTATAAGTGGTTTCATATTTCTACGCAAGTCATTCACTTTTATCTTAAAGTGTCTCCAAATTTTACTTTACTTTGTTATTTTTCCAGTTAATTTAACTAGAACCAGAAAAGAAATATAAGGTTGAACATTATTTTGCAGTTGCTAAAAATGCTCCTCCTAGCGAAGAATTTAAATCCTCTAATTTTAAACTGTTTAGAATGTAAGGGGAGTGGGAGGAGAAAAATCAATGCTCGCTCCCTTCCTCTTAGTATCTTAGAAGTCAAGCAGCCCCAACAGTAAAGGGGCAGGACACAGGAACGGTTGAAACAGGGCAACTGCGGAGCCTGCTCAGAGGCAGCAAGCAGAAGGAGCCCTTAGACAGGTCTGGGAGCATGAAGAGAACTAAACCCTTACCTGCAGAGTACTCTAAGGCAGAGGGGAGAAGTGTCCCAGAAGGAAAAACCTGCATTGCAGAGTGCCCCAGGAGAACACAGAGATGGTCTTCCCCCCTTAAGATTCCCAGTGGGAAACAGAACCCCTGGAAGGGGAAACCCTATTTGGAACAAGTAAGATGAGGCTGGAACTCTTGTTACTCTTGGAACCAGGCTGTTTATAACCTCAGGGAAGGAGTCACTTGATGTTAACTCAGCCCAGGTGTTTCCTCTCAATACAGGACAGACAAGCTACAGCTGGGGACCAGAAAACAGTGTTGATAGGCTGGGAGTACAGGGCAGAGAGCCAAAAAGGACACAAGCAGTAGTGAGAGGGGAAACCCTGCACCAAAGAGCAACAGAGCCCTGGGGTGAGGAATACCCCTGCCCATATTTTTGCATTTTTGTTTTTAATGGACTGCAGAGCCTTCCTGGGAGTCATCCAGAAAGGTACTGAGAGCTGCTTCTAGCTGTGATACCTTAACATCAAGAGCCTACTCTTAAACCCAGAGGACTATAATGGGGGTACTAGGGTTGGAGGAGTCCCCTGTAAGGCCCTGTTACAGACCATAACTGATTATTTTGGATTACTGGACACAGACCAGATGTCAGAGCTGGTTTTCCTTCTCAGGGAGAGAAGTCTCCAATCATTATGATCAAGTCATGGCAGGCGAGTCCCCCAAAAGGGCAGCATACTCCTTTCGGGTTGCACGGTGCTGGTTGAGCCATCTACAGAGGGACTCTTCCACAGTGTATTTATTTAAATTTATATAAGGCTTCATTTAGCAATTCTGTTAATATTGTGGTCTCTGCCCTGTCTGCTAATCCTCATCACTCTTTTCTCCAAAATGGCAGTATTTTAAAGCAGGGAATTCCTACCAGTTCTGTATCACAACATGCCCCTTTTTCAGGCTCAAGAAACATCTCATTACCTCTCAATTCTGTGCAAGTGAGAGAAAAATAATCGGGTAGGGGCAGATGGAGCTGAATTTGCCTGTAACAGAAATCACACGTGTACCCTTCAATTTATATTAACAGTCAGAATTTAAACATGACTAAAGTAATTTTCTGTGCCAGTCTCTGGTGGGGTGCTTGCTTTTTCCTGAATGGATGGTAACTTCCCCTCCCTTGCAAGGCAACAGTTTGGACTGCTACATCCACTCAAAGATACTGAGTGTTCTTGCCTGCCACATCTTTGATGTTAAAAGGTAATGGAGGAAGATCTTGTCCCCATCTTTTGGGGTCACACATAGCACTGTTAGACCTGGGGCTCTGCCTCCCTTACACCCTGTCTAGCTCCAACTTGATGTTCCAAGGTTGTTTCCAGTAAGTATGGTTCCAGCCAGCTCTTCTTAATTATCTCTTACCATGCTAGTGGCAGGCAGAGCATAAAGTCTCTATCTTCTACTACAGTGTCCATAAAAAGCCCCATCATGCTGGACTGCACTTAATCCAACTTAGATCTCTCTTCTCATGGTAAATAGGGTGTGGGCATCCTGACATGGGTGCTAAACAACACCTTTTACTTACGGGTTTGCTGCTTTTCTGTCTGTTTTCTGCCAGTGTCGTTGTTTCTCCAGCTCCAGTAATCTGATTCAGGCTTCCACGATTGCTGCTCCAGTGAGTACACTGGCTCCTCTGAGCCAGCTCTAGCATATATCCATCTTGTCTCCAGCTTCCACCAGTTGCCCTTACCAGGGCAGTCCATCTCACTGCATGGTGTCAATGGGTGAGGGAAACTCAGTTTCAGTTTCTTGTTATGCCATTCCGGGCCAGCTTTAACTCATCATTCAAGTTCCATCTGGTGAACTGGCATCAGCACATACTTACAAAGCATTCCCATGCCAGTGCCAGATGTTTCTCAGCCCATGTTGCTCCTGCAGCTGGCTGCCAGTATGATCATCATTCCAGCATTTTTGGTAAGTCTCTTGGCAGGATCATTTTCCCTGCCACAGCTAACTACATCAACAATCAGTATTTAACCATCACTAATTACAAATCTATCATTAGGACCTGGGCACATTGACTGTACCACAAGTAACTATTTGTGGTGAGAAGTCACGTGATAAAAATTCTAACCTAGAATGAGATGTCAGCTTCTAAACATAAAAATGAGCACAGTTCACAAAGAAAATAAGGATATGTGCAGGTGATTTGTTTGATTGGCCAATTGAATGTTTGGGATAGACTCAACAAGCAAAGAAGAATGCAGTGCATTCAAAAGCTTGTCTAAGTCTATCCTAAACATGCAGTTGGTCCAGTAAAAGACATCACCCACCAAAATTCTTGTCCCTCTCATATTTCTGGACCATCACAACTACAATATCAAAAAGCAAACTACTCACGCTTGAATGTGGTTGTGAATGTGAAAATAAATGTAGATGGAAAGAAGGTGATGGCTGTCCAGATGCACACATACGCATGGTATCACTCACATTAAACCCTGTAATTAAAGGAATAGTGAAGTAATATTGTTCAGGACAGTCTTTATGACTTTTTGTTTTGTTTTTATTGATTTCACCCAATCTACTTGGTCCTAGCCCAAAGTTGAATTTTCAAGTATACCTAATACTGGTTTATTTCTCTCCCCCTTAAAATGGATGTCCATATTCATATTGACTTGGATGAGGGCAAGTTAAACATGGGCTAAATTTTTTAAACCTCATTGTCATGGCGGGGTCCGTCAGGAGGGCCGCGATCTCCTTGAGGCCCTCTCTCCGTGCCAATTTGGCCCAAGGGCACCCTCGATTCTCGCCCGCCATGTCTTTGCTGTTGAATAAGGTTGGGAG
>NW_005842813.1:0-40212 GCF_000455745.1 Alligator sinensis | reverse complement strand
GCGTCCGCCGGGCCCGTCCTGGGCTCCCCAATATGGCGCTCCCCATCTTCGGGGCTCACCATGCCCGCCTTGGGCTTCGCAATAGACCAATATGGTGCTCCCCTTCTTTGGGGCTCGCCGTGCCCGCCTTGGGCTTCTCAACGCTGCCCCACTCTGGGGCTGGGGTCTACATACCCCGCATACAACCCGGGGTCTGTTCCCCGCCCGCAACCCACTGGTTGCGCTAGTGCCCTCTTCTGGGGCATCTCATAGCTGCCCCTCTCTGGGGCTGGGGTCTACGTACCCCGCATACAACCCGGGGTCTGTTCCCCACCCGCAACCCACTGGTTGCGCTCAGGGGCCCCACACCTCTGGGGTCCCTTTGAGGCCTCCTCCAACCCCTACAGCCTCACCCAAGCCTCCGTTCTAATATGTAAGCCGGACATAAACTAGAGCCTCCTGGCTGCAACGCAAACATAAAGCCTCCTGGCTAAACCATAGTGCCCAATCCTCTCAGGGCTATAGTGAGCTGTACTTGCAAGTCAGGCTTCTTCCCATATCTCGGCCGAGGGAGCTCCTGCCTCTCCGGTTGCTGGCAGGGAACTCCCTGCCTGGTCTCAGCCCTGGGCTTTATAAGGGCCAGGCCCTGCCTCCTACAGGCATCTGGCTCTCCTTAGTTGCCCCGGCAACCCGCAGCTGTGCCCGTTACCCTGGCAACCCTCATCTGGGCTCATTATGTCCTGCCAGGGCTCTCTCTCCCTGGCAGTTTCTACTCCCTAGGAGCAGGCACTGAGGTGCTCTGCGACGCTCATCCTTAAAATTCTGCATGCAAAAAAGTTACAATACAGTATGGATGAACCTAACCAATGCACAATATCTATTGCTTTAAAGGAATTTTACTTTTGTCTTTGTAATGCTGCCCTACTGTTAAAAATACAGGGAAGGTATCAACTCAAAACTGGGATTTTGGGATTGGAGGGGGATTCCACGAATAGTCTCCCACAATACGAAATGCTTAAATATTGATATCGGCCAAGGATGGCTACATACTAAGTTTATGTATCTAATGCATTTTCAGCATTGAAAACTACATTAAATAGTATTGCTTTCCAATTATTGCCAAGATTATGTGTATAACACTTACTGAAAGAAATACTGATACTTATAGTTTATAGGTGCTGTAATTCTTCTACATGGAGAATTTTTGCTGAAGGGTTTAATGTTCAAAAGAACTGTGGGGACTCTGATGGTTTACTCAGTGTTTTCTGACATAAAACAGATTATCACATAATGCTCCTCACACCAGGGATAAAGCAAATATTGAAAATGCAAACAAATTTTACATCAGAAAAAATAACATGAAAATTTCTCTCTATTGCACAAACAAAATAGTATCATTTCTCAGAGTGTCCATTCATATATTTATCAACAGATAATATTAGGTACTCTTCCTAGTTCAAACCCAACTAAAAACTAATACATATAGTTTTCCACACAGATTTATATATATATATAAAATGTGTGTGTGTGTGTGTGTAGATAGATAGATCTATCAATCTATCTAAAATACAAATGTGCATGTGGAAAACTAATATATATATGTGTATGTATATATATGTATATGTGTACGTGTATATATATATATGTATGTATGTTTTACACACACACACACACATATATATGCTCCCTATTTCAGAGTTTAAAGCAGGCCTTTTTGGAGTAGTACTAAATGGAAGTTCAGGCTTTTTTGCTATTTTTATATTTATTTTTTATTATAAAAAAGTCAATACTATTTGGTTCATGGACTGCCAAACCTTATTTTTAATTAATTTGCTTAAATGGGTGCAGGTGGTAACCACCATAAATTCTTCCCTTGTAAAGAAAGGAAATAATTACAGTACATATTTTCACTTAATTTGAAAGACTGATGTTTATGAAACTTAATAGATGAAACAATCAATCAAAGTTCACTTTCAATTGGGTAATGCTTCAATTTTAAAAATGAAATATAAATTTCACTCCAGATGCATAATTCTAGTGCTGGCCCAGAAAGCAAAGTGAATTTCATTCAAAGGAAACATGGGTATGAATCTCCTAATATGACAGATAACCTGTTCTTTTTTATTCCCAAATGGCTATGTTAAATTCTGTTTGACAAAACCGGTGTGCATCTCCACTAGATATTATCTGGGTGCCTCTTAAGTGAAAGATGTGTTACTTTTTTGTGCTGTGTATATGGCAACATTGGACGTGACAGAAAAAAAGAGTGCAGAGTTTATGATCCATATTAATAGGCCTTCAAAGTGGCACATGAAAATTGTACACATGCTAGTCTTTACATGAACAATTAAGTTTCTGCAGTGAAGATGGGTTAACTGGGTTTAACCCTAGTTATATTCATGATCCACCATGCCCACAAAATGTATGCTCACCATTCCAGAGTCTAAAGTAGACCTTTTTGGAATAGGAAGTTGGGATATAAAGACTTCAATTTTATTCTTTGTTTTGAGAATGTGTAGTTGGGTAACTGATTCACAAACACTCTTAAGAATATCTTCATTACAAAGAATATCAGCCTTATATTGCTACAGCTATCAAATAAAGATGAATTTTATCAACTACTGTAAAGGTATGACTAATAACTAAGGATAGTTACTAGCTAAGGATGTCCTCTAAGGATGTCTTTTAAACAGTGATGACTCTTATGTTTTATAATTTAGCTGTTGTTCTGCCTATAACTGGATTTTGTAGGGTCTTTTCATAGATCACAAGCTGTAAAATAACTTCCAAGTAAATTTATTTCCACTCTGAGTGGCTTTCTGTTTCCTGTTCCCACCTCTATTTTGTTTGAAGAGCAATAGCTTTTTTAAAAATAGTACTTTAAAACTTCATTTAAATCAGCAGAAGATTAGCTGTTGAATTTAATAAGCCCAAGATTTCACTTACTGTTAATTAAGCACATCGCTATTTTTAGATAATAGTACACATCACACCTGGGTGCCTCTTTTTAGTAAATAATATAATTAGTACAGAAGAAACATACCTTATCAGTGTACTCCCATGGCAGCTGTAATAATGAGGACAGCAAATAGCATGGCGCAAAGCCAGAAGGGCTGTAGATACAGTGACTCAAATTAGACCTATAAGTGACATGTGAGAAGGCAGATTCTAGGGGCTTGACAATAGAGTCAGCGATAGAACTCCCATTAATTTCAGTGGGAGAAGGATCAGGCACTATGTAGATTGCTGCATAAGCACACACAGGTAGTGCTACATGTGGACACAAATTCAATGACCTTTTATTCACCTAAATGGCACTTACCCAGCCACATAACTGTTGTTGACGACATTTAAATACAGTTTGTGATTCTGTTACCTACTAGTACCTGTGCAGGGGTTCCTGTGGCTGGGCCTCATGGCCAGGGCCTTGCAGCAGGGGTGTCTATGCTCTGCTCAGGCAGTGCCCAGCATGCAGGGGGGCTGAGACTGGAGCCAGAAACCCTCTGAGCCCAGTGTCCTGCTCCAGCCAGGCGGTGTCCTCTCATGGGCAGGACAGCTGCTGCCTGCCCAAGCGGAGCTGTATGGGCTGGGCTGGGCTTCACTTTGGGTACTCCTGGGCACCACCACCTGCCTGCTGTGGCCCAAGTGTACAGAGCTCTAGGGGCAGCCCCTGCTTCCTGTCTGCCCTCACTCTCCTCTGGTTCCTGCTTTCCCAAGCTCGTGGTATCTCCCCCTGTGGTCTGCTTCTCCCCATATCACCTGGCCCCTGCCCTGAGCTCTCAGCCCCGGTGCTCAGCACCCCAGTGCTGCCCCCACCTGAGAGGGATGCAGCATCTGTCTGCCCAAACCCTGGCCAGACCCTCCCTCCCAGTCCTGGGCCTGAGCTTCCCCCACTTTGAGACCATCGGGGAGGCCTGAGCACCTTGGCCCTGGGGGCTACTGCTGGGGTGTTCCTGCCTCTCTCCTCTTTCTCTCCCTTGTCTTTTTCTCTCTTTCTCTTTATTTCTTCTCTTTTTCCTCTCTCCTCTCTCCTCTTTTTTTTTCTCTCCTTTTGTTCTTTCTTTTCTCTCATCCTCTTCTCTCTTTCTCTTTCTTTTTCTCTCTCTCCCCTCTTTTGTCTCCTCCTTTCTCTTGTCTTTTTTCTTTCTTTACCTTTCTCTCTTTCCTTTTTCTTTCTCTCCTTTTTTCTCTTTCATTACAACATGCTTAACAAAAAAAAACAAACCAAGAGCAAAGTTATTACATGAAATTTTATTTATTGTCACTGGGTTTCAAATATTTAGAAAACCTGGTATTTACCATATATAAAAAAGCAACATTTATGATTATTAACTATATTAATATATAGTACATTCTACCTTATGCCCCCCACCCTGGTTTTGTTTTTCTGGCATGCTGGCACTCCAGCACCTTACAAGATAGACGTTGTGGTTTTTTAGGCACAAAAATGTTTCCTACCCCTGGCCAAAAGCATACAGCAAACCTATCTTACACCATGCAGTTCTTTCTCATCTATCACCTCTGTGCTTCTCCCAGACATAGGTGCAGGTGGAACTGTCCTGTTCTCTTCCATTTCTGGGAGGAGTATTGGGGGTGCTGGATCAGAAAAAACTGCCCAGCACGAAGCAGCTTCTGCTTGTTTTAGGTTGATCAGGGACCTAATGCAGGAGGAGTATATATATATGGCACACCCCTTACCTGGCTGGCTTTGCAGCATGAAGCAGTTTCCTCATAGTTTCACAGTTCTTTTCAGCTCACTCAGGAGTGCTGCCACATTCAAAAAAGTGGTGGTGAGGCATCTTGACCCTGAAAAGATTGAGAATCACTGCTCTATACAGACAGTTTCCCTAATACAGAGTAATGCTGGATTCATTACTCTGTTTTTACATGAACCAACTGAGCAAAACTCTGGGCCTAGCAAACCAAGTTTGAAAAATACATTTCAATACAAATAAGAGCAAAAGAAATTCAATAGAAATTATAATAATGCCCTCTAGTAAGCATGATTCGTTTGCAACTGAATACAGGTGGGGTTTGAATCTTCAGTTATATTTCTTTATAATGTCATATTATTAATCAGAAATATGATTTGCAGTAATAAATGCAAATAGAGATTGTAAGTAATACAAAAGTGTGTACTTACACATTTCTAGTATCTAATGCTTGGGAACACAGAAATTAATTTTGCAATAAATGCTCCCAGCAAACCACAAGCAGAGTTGTTTTCATTTTTTATGCAATTTTTAAAAAGTAGAGTAGGTATCTATCCCTGAATTCACAAGTTTGAGTAGGAAATTAAATAATGCTACCTTGCAAAATAATTCTAGTAGAACAAGATTACCTGTTGGCTCTTTTTTTTTAAAATGAGAAGGTTGTTTTGGTTATTTTTTTCCAGCAGAAAATCAAGAGCCCTAAGAGATAATAAAATATGTAACATGTTTTATGTTTTACAGAACAGTGCACTGTTAGATCACTAATGAGAGTTAGTATGAGAGTAGGTCTGAAATGAAAACATATTTTTTCTATTTAAAACTTGCATTTTTAGGTGAACGTTGTCTTATATATTACACTTGCTTTGTTCCTCTATTGCAAGAATAATTTTATAAACACCTTCCTTTGTAAAAGTGCCTTTGATCCCACATTCTGTACCAAGTAGCTCTCTTTAGGGGGTGATCAACTATTCTGTTCTACAGTGTGTGTAGAAAATAGCATGACTGGGGTTCCATGCCAACATGACTACAGCATCAATATTACAGTACCGTAACATGATGTATATAATTCTATAAAATGCCTATTTAATGCATAGCTGATATGAAAATAAGGCATTAAGAAAAGTAGAAAAAGGCCACCATAGATGACAAATCACTAAACCTTTCTATTGTTATTTACACACAACATGTACAAACCAATCACATGCATACAGCAGATTGGTACATATAGGTCCCAGTGGGTGCTGGCTGAGAAATCAATTCCTGTATGGAAGAACCTAGAGATACAGACTGTCTATCACTCCAAACACTATATGCCTTTTTTAATACAAATCCAGTAGGATATGTTCATGTAGACATATAGAACATATTTTATTTTACGATATAATGACACTATATGTAGTGTCAACATCTGGTATGTAAAGAGCTGAACAACAATTACTATTAGGAGCAGTGAGGGTTCAGAATGGAGATAAAACTAAGAATCATTTATAAAATTGGGTACAAAAATCCAAATGAGAATCAGTGCCCAGATCCATATCTATGTCCAGGAGCTTCTTAGTAAAAATGTGAAATGAGGTTCAAGCTGTTCACTTTTGCTCTCCTGACATTGGCAGTGTTCTGCACCAAACTGTTTTCTAGAGTTTAAAGGGTAATCTCATTTGTGACACTTACAAAGCACCTCAAAGGACCATTAGGACAGCCAGGAATCAAAGGACACAGTGAGGTGCCAGACACAGACTTTCATGAAACCACACTCTAAATGCTGAGAGTCATGAGGGAAAGCAAAGCAGTGCTACACCTTCTTCAGACTCCTAAATCTAATGGAGCTTCTCCATGGACCAGAGCAGCAGTTAGGCCTAGGATTCACTTGCTTCAGGGAAAGTCTCAAACAGTTGAGTATAACTTGGATTCTTGGCCTACATTTGTTGATGATTACCATATTTGCTGGAATATAAAATGAGGTTTTCCCCCTCATTCAGCATGGGGAAAAACCTTTCATCTTATATTTGAGTACAGGCCAGGAAAGCAGTAGCTGCAGCTCTGGAGGGACCAGTGCAGAGCAAGTGGAGTTCAGGGAAGGGGTGCAGGGAAGGAGGACACGATACAGGGGGAGCATGGGGGAAGGGACTCACAAATCAGGGGGAGTGTGGGGAAGAGGCATGCAGAGCAGCAGGGGACTTGCTGCTGCTATGGCCCTGATCCTAACTCTGACCCCAACTGGGACTAGAGGCTGAAGCTGGAGCTGCTGCAACAGCTTGGTTGTGCCATGATTGCAGCAAAGACATAACAAGAGCAGATGCAAAGGGGCAGGGGGGCAGGCACAAAAGGGGCAAAGGGGAAGGAGAGGGAAAGCACTGGATGCAAATGGCAAGGTGGGGCAAGATGGAGCATGGGGCAGACTTTCTGCCCATAGCCACTGCTTTACCTACTACTACCATCCCTGTATCAGTGGCAGAAGGGATGAATTTAAGAGAACCCTCCAATAACTAGATTCTAGAAATGGAAAATTAAAACAGAATTATACTGTAGACATATAAAATTATAATGCTTAGGGAGTAGTCTTAAATTCAAGGTCTTCTTAGATTCAAATAAAAATGGTAATTCAAATCACTCATCCCTAAGAGCAGTGGCTGCATTACTGTATGATCATCAACTCCAATAACATAAAGCCTCTCTCTTTTTGGCTATTAATGGTGAAATCCTTGATGTTTATCCATTTGCGGAGGGAGGTGGTCATGCAGTAGGTAACACCATAATATAATTCAAAATAATAGCTATCTACCAAGACTGAGGAAAATGAAGGCATCTGCTAAATCCAGTAATCAAGGATCTTAGGAGACTACGTAAAACCTGTGAGGCTTGTCCAGAAAGAGATGCAGACCATATAACATAACATTACTTCTCACACTGAAAAAGACCAGCAGCCTTTTCCTATTTCTCTTTTTCTCTAACCAGAAGACAAATTACAATGTTATACAGCTTAAATACCATATCTAACACTCCTCAGAAAATAGTGATTTGTGAGGGCCTTGTTCAGTTTGCAGAGCAAGTGGTTATGACAAGCCAGCAGGCACAGTTTGCATGATCCTTGCAGCTGACTTGTGATTTCATTATCTGCTCTGAAGTTTGTTTCTTTAAAATCTGCACCGCATGCTCCTTATTTTAGAGAATCTATTATTATGCATAAGGGGCACTATTCAAGAAGCCCAATGAGAGGAATGACCTTGAACAGAGTAGCAGTTTGTCAATCAACAACAGTAATTTCTAAGAGACTGTAGAAATGACACCAAATTTTCTATTACAGCACTCTGCTAATTTTCTAGAATGCTTCCCTACTCTCATTATTAAGCTTACAGCAGCAAATCTAAACTGCTTATCTTGTTAAAAAAATATTCAACCAGAAGGAAATTATAAAATGATACTGCTAGCTTAGTTTTAGGCATACTTAAAATAGCCTTATCTACCCTAGTCATGAAAATTACTAAAATATATTTTAATTATTTTCCCACTTTTCTATAGTCATATGATTGTGATGAGGGACTGGCTAAAAAGGAGACTGGGGGAAGGGGATTGAGACCACACCGGAAGAATGACGCTTCCAGAGCAGCTGTTCTTTGAAGTTGCAAGGCGGTGGCATGGCGGGGCGTGGTGTACAGGAAAAGAAAATAGAGAGCAGAGGTCCAAAGGGAGAGGAGCCATGGTGTGGGGACTGGGACAGAGAAGTTCTGGGAGTTGACTCTGACTGGAGGAGAGGGACTCAACTGGAAGGGAAGACCGGGAGCCCTTGAAGAAGTGAGGACGGTTGAATCCTATGACAGAGAGACAAGGCAGTAGCTGTGAGAAGGAAAGAGCGGCAGATCCACAGTGGACTTAATTAAGGTCAAGTTCATTCTTAACCTATTTGGTTTTCTTGGTCTCGTTGGGATTTGATTAGTGCCGATTGTGCTCTGGGATCCGTGGAGGAAAAAGAAGCAAGAGACTGAAGGAAGTTTTTTGTTGCTGTTATTTAATAAAAGAAAAAATATAAACAGTTCTAAAAGCTGACTTTACCTTGTTTTATACATGTTGTTTTGTGTTAAATAATTGCAAAAAAGTGTCTTGGAAAATAAAGAAAACAATAAAAGTAAACAGAACAGTTTGGAAGAGTCATAGGCTATATGAATGTTGTATGACAGAAACTGTAAGAAAAAAAAGATTTTCTTTTCTAATAAAGAGAGTTGATCAACTGCAAAAAATTCTATCTATATTGCTGATGTCCTTCTGCATTAGTAACACCTCCTGACTGATAACATCAAATCAGATCAAGATGTGGTGGGTAAGAGTCGGATTTAAAATGTGGAAGTGCCCAAGTCAGGCAATCCAAGAGGCAAGAGCAAAAACCAGACTCTCAAGTATAAAGGGTAATCCCTAAAATGATCCATTAAAATAGTTTGAATAGAACAGAAAATTAAGTCTTATTCACCAGAAATATATGAAATTCTTAGTTATGGTCCTGATACCATCCAGATTCAAGTTCTAGCATGGGGTCTTTATTGAGTTTCCATGTTAAATTTAAATTTTTTCTCTTGAATAAGTTAATCAAATATCCTATTCTTTAGCTATCACGTACTCATCTTGGGTTTGAGAGATTAGGATTTGAGCAGTTGGACTCAAGTATAAAAACGGTTCTTGGTACATTAAGAATCACTCAGTGGGCGCGTCTACACGTGCATTTATGTTGGTTTAAATTTACTGTGCAGTAAATTACTGTTCAGTAAGCAGGAATAGTTGGTGTTTACAAGTGCAAGTGACCTGGGATTAAATTTAATCCCAGGTCAGAGCAGTCTGCCACGTTCCCCTGCAGCCACCAGGGGAAGCTTCAGCCTCTAGCCACATGGCTGCCAGCCCTTGAAGCCAGAGCCGGCTGCCAGCTGCCTAAATTGAAGCCAGGAGCCCGGGGGCTATGCTCAGGCTGGCACCCTAGTGGCTGAGCAGACCCAGCAGGAAGGCCCCCCTGGGTTACTGCCCAGCAATGCATCTACAAGTGCATTACTGCACAGTAACTAATTGGGCATAAATTTGATACCTACATTATGCAGGTATCAAATTTACACTCAAGTTGGTGAAAGTCACGATATTTACTACGCAGTAGGGGTGTGCACATGTAGACGTGCACCTGTACTATGCAGTAATTTCAGTTACTGCATAATAAATGTGCATGTGTGGATGCGCCCAGTATGTCATTGTTATCCACTGCCTTTATCATCTCTGACCCTCAGCAAAGCTGATTGCTATTGGCCAGATCTCTGTGATTAATACATCAATATAATGCCAAAAAGAAATAGTTTGCTAATTTCCTTTGCCTTTATCATAAGGCTAATGAGAAACATTATTTGATCCGATATGACAGTTTGGGGCAGATATAGAATGACATTCTATCCTGTGTATTTTTCTACACAGTTTTATAGCTTCAGGAGTACTTACTTTGTATTGCATATACTTCTTCCATCAGTGAAAATATAACATGTTCACATAGAGGTAATTAGCAAAGCTGCTTAACAATGATTCATTACTTTTTCTTTTGTTGTGGGGGCTGAACTTTTAAAACTTGAAACAAATTCAGTCTGTTCTAATAACTAGCAGATCTAGTTTGAATTAGAAAACTCACTATCTGACAGCAAGGTAGAGAGGTTTCAGACAGATTTGGTAAAACATGGTTGTCACAAGATGTACTTCATCAAGAAAACAGGAATACTGTAGTACTGATGAACTGAAGCCTAGTTCTTAAATCATTCCTAGCACTGTATGTGAAAAATCCTATATGGTTCAGTAGAATTACTAGTCATGTAAGGACTACTCAAGGTGAGAAGAAAAGAATGAGGTCCATTTAATTCAGGGCTGGAAATTACGTATTGAAAATTTTTGAATATGTAATTCTCTTCTCAGTTTTTCCAGAGTGAATCAGGAGCTACTTCACTGACTTCAGTACAGATTTACCAGATACAAAATAGGCACAGGTAATGAATAGATCAGAGCCAATATTACTGTACATTGCTCAGTAAAGAATGAACATTAACTCAGGAATTCAATAATACATATTTCAGCATTGTGCTAATTTTGAATTGGTTTATTACAAGTTGGAAAGCAGGGGTATGTCAGACCTGAAAAAGAATGTCCTGCATTTGAAAGCTTGTCTAACTTTATCCCAGCTATACAGCTAGTCCAATAGAAGATATCACTCCAAAAAAAAATCCTTTCCTCTTACATGCCACAATTCACTTCTGAATAGAAATACCCAAGACAGCTCTGGATGAGCTAGCTCATGTACCAGAAACAGTATAATTGCATTAGTAATGTGTTCTGGCTGGGCTAATTGGACCTGCTAAGAAGCAAAATTGTGTCGGTCTTAAAATATTATCTTCTGCTAGGCATCTGATTGTACTGATCTATTGGGTGTCTACTTAAGGCATGCTTTACTGTATTTAAGGAAAGAAAAAAAAGAATAATGTAGTAAAGGGCAAGCAAGTAATACATGAGTTCAAAGACCTTGGGTATACATAATGACTCAAGAACTAGAAGCAAAATTTATCTTTTCAATTCCAACCGTGGCCCTGTACTGCACACTCTCTGCTTTTCCATGTACAAAACTCTCATTTGTGTCAGCAGAAGTTCAGAGCATGGAACAAGTACAGAATATGCAAATGAAAGCTTCACTCCTCTATTCTATACAGTCTCTGAAACTGCCCTCATCACCATAGTTACCTAAGTAGTTGCCCAATAATGCATTGAGCAACATGACTGACATAAGTTACACGTTTGTTTTCTCATCCTTCCCAAGGGGGACTAGTGTCTACTGTGGAAGGTTTGGGTAATTTTTTTGCTATACTTGTATAAATATCCAGGTTTCTGGATATTTGCATTAGGAAAGAAAAGGTCAAAACATGCACCTGACACTTGAAATGGAAAGTCTTGAGGTTTGTAAGGTAGCTCTGGGCTTGTTCATTCCACGGGCTTGCACCATTGTGAGCCCTTTAGTTCATAACTGTTAGTTTATGTTCTGGTTTCTATAGTCTGATAAATGAATTTGAATGACTTACCTTATCTTTTGGGTTTGATGATTGCTGAGTACATGCAGTGCTGCTTGCCATCCTGTGGAGAACTGAATATCTCAGGGACAAATAGGGGCAAGATAGAGGCAGACAACCACAGAGTGTCTGGTCTCATCCAGCCTTCAGTCACTGGGCAAGCTATATCATCAGGGAGGAAACTGTGAATTACTTGTTGGCAATAGATCGTGCATAGACCAGCATCAACAATCTGTGTTGTTCTGTGCTGGCTGAATCCAGATTATATTGAAATGTAGCCCTATGGACAAAAAATACAGAGGTTCAAAAAGCCCAATGCAGAATCGATTCAGTCTTCACAGGCTTTTTCTAAGGTGTGTAGATTGAATCGATAACAAACTGAACTGACGTTCACTGTTTGGGTGGCCAAGCAGAAACCTGTATTGGCCCAGGCCAGGAGCCTGGGGGGGCTCACATGCACCACCCCTCACCGCCGAAGGTTTCTGAACCCAGTGGATCAGCAGCTCATGCCTGATTTGCTGCTGGACATACCCCCCACCCCACCATCTCCTGCTATCAGCTGCAAGTAAGGGGGCAGCCAGCAGACAATCTTTCCCCACCCCACCCCCTCCTCACCAGCCACCTGCCTCTCTGAGACCATGCACTAATAATACCCCACCTTCCTCTGAAAGGCCCAGTGTTAACAAAAAGGTGGGTGGGTCCTCCCTACTTGTTATGACTTAGTGTTAGGCTAAGATGAAGGTATGTTAAGAAAATAGGTGGGTTAACAGTTTTGGCGCTCTCACTCAGGTTGAATTCTTATTACGGCTTTGACTGCAATTCAGAGGAAATCATTGTGTGTGAGGTTACTGGTATGGCTACATTTGCAGTCCCAGTGGGAATTTTGTCTAAGTCTTTTTAAATGAGAACCATTGGGAGGACTTTAAAATGTCTTTACAAAATGAATTGACAAAATAAGAGCGTTTCATTCAGTGTCTCTTTGTGGGCTTGACTGCAATTCTAGGCTTGTTTTTTCAGTACTCCTGTCATAGCCCTAGTTGGCATTTTGATACAAGGTCACCACATGCCCCCAGCTTCCTCCTACCTCCTGGGGGACTTTTCCAATGAAAGTTCCTCTGCCATATAGTGGCTCAGCTGTGCTGGCAAGCAATCAGCACTGATGGAGCCAAGGTATCAGTCCTTCCTTACATACAGGTAAGGATTTTAGAAAAGTTTTTGTGATTAGAGGAGCCTTGTATTGAATGCTAACAGAAATAGGCCAGGAATGCTCTGGTCATTTGAATCGCAACTAGCAACTTTCTATTAATGGAGAAAAAGAAGACACTTTATTTACTATATCAGAAGCAGTGATGTCTTGTACTTTAGAGCATACTAAATGTAATCGGTCCTAGAGTAAACAGATGCAACCCCTGCTGGATTCAGTGGAAGGTTACACCTGCTTATGTCAGGCTGATGTTGATCCTAAATAGAGGGCATTGATCTTGTTATGACAAGCTCTATTCATCGTGAGCCAAACTGCAGCTTAGGACCCTTCCTCTACATAGTGGTGTTACAAGAAGGAGGAATCTCCATATAGCTTTCCTGCACTTTAGGGCCAGGTACAGAAGGATAAAAGGGAGCTTGGGATCCAGTTAGTGTGTCATCATTCCTGACCCTAGTCATGAGGTCAGTGGGTAGCAGGGACTGGATGGAATTTTACTCTTCTTCCTGTAGTACATTAACCAGCATAGCTAAGCCATTGAAGAGTGGCATAAATTGGTGCTAGTATAGACCTTGAAATTTAACTCCTTGAAAAATAAGGAGGACTGCCTTAGAAGGATGGCTCACTATCTCCTAGGGCAACCCTTGCAGTGTTGTATCTGCTTACAAGACCTGTATTTATTAGAACCAGTAATCACTTATATGTAACTCTAGGAACTTTAGCTTAATTAATCATGCAATAAATACAATTTAAACATTGGCAGCACTAAATGAGTTCTATTGGGAACTGGCCAGCTAAACACCAGCCATCTTCATTATCCAGGAAGTACAATCTCACCCTTTTCCAATGTCCCAGTCAAAACAAAAGTATTACCTGAAATTCAACAACTCAGCCATGTTGGACTAGGCAAAGCAAGTTCCAGAGTCCTAGAAACTTACAGACAACCTCCTACCAGCCAAGCCATGAAGTTGCAGAACATAACAAATTAGAAATAAAGATAGTTTGGAAATATGGCCCAAACAATAGTTCCTTGCTACCCATTTATTTTGCATATACTTCCTCAGTTAATACACCCTCACTTCATATCACAGCACTCCAATATTTGCTTTGGGCTATCCATTTGCATACACCTATTTTATACAGGATAAAACTGAATTAACATCAGTGCAGTAGCTCCTGACTTGCACTGGAATACACAAGAAGAGAATCAGACTGAAAGTTATGAATACCTAATCTGTCTCTGAACTAAACAGGCTTAATTCTGACATTTTTTCTCATTGTACCAATAGCAGTTCCATGGAAATAGATGAGATACTTGGCACAATATAATACTCCTCAGTGTTAGCAAGGATTTTGCAACTGTTATGATCTGTTTTTCTAGTAAAAGAAGTCTTATTAGTGTCAAACATGTTTGTCTCAATCTATTTGAAGCCTCTCTATTTTGCTGTCAGGTGGTGAAATTTCTGATTAAAAAATGCAGTTGCCAGTTATTAGAACAGGTTGCAGTTTTTTCAATTTTAAAGTTATAACACAATAAAAGGGAACATAATTAATGATTTTAAAACACAATGAACACCTAATTTCACTGATTGAGAGAGACTACAAAAGACAAGGAAAATACTAAGGAAGCTAAAGAGCTGGGAACAAGAGTATAAGCATGGAAACTGTTTTCAGAGAGCTCTATTGGACTTTGAAACTTGTCTCAATATAAGAAATGGTTTGTACCTGCAGTGCTGCAAAAGGATCTCTGGAATTGTTCTGTGGATAAAGGGATTGTGTAAGTGGGTCTTTTTTCTTTTGCTTCCTTTTTTGTAGACCATAGAGGATCAAGTACAATGGGTATAAAAAGCCTCTTTTCCTCTACAGACGTACTTAAAATTCCCAAAGCCCTAAAATAGCCACAGAGTAGGTTGAGGAGTGGGGGCTTAACCTTTTACTAGCTTTTATGGTGATTTTAGTACTAGTCCTGAGCTAGGCTATAATTTATTGTTACATAGACATTACAGCCAAAATATCTATATTAAAAGAATGTTAAGGTTGCAAAGGGAATCGTTATAAAGTTAAGAAATGCCAGAATGACAGTTGCTGGTTGCTGCTACAGTCTTTCATTACATGACCATATACATTTTTCCATTAGACCTCTGTCTCATTTACTGAACGGACAGATTTGTTTTAGTGTTTCCTATTTCTTCATTGCATGACCCCAGGCCTTATTGCTGAGGTGGGCAATTATTTCAGCTGGAGGGCCACTTAATGAGTTTTGCTGAGCTGTCAAGGACTGCACACACAGGATCTTTTAGAAAATATCATTAAAAAAATGCTAGATAAAAAAGAAACATATACTCAAAACCAAACATCTACTACAACATATTTAAATTTTATTTAAAAAAAATAATTTTTGTCCTGATTTATGTGTATATATATATATTAGTAGCGTATATAGAGGTGATTATATAATAGCTCAAAAAAGTTTTAGTCTTGTATATTGTGTGTGTGGGGGAGGGGGTTGTGTGTGGGGTGTGCAGGGGAGGGTATGGGGTGGGGAATGTGGGAGGCTATGGCAAGTCGAATGGGTTGGGTGGTGTACACATATATGTAGGGGAGTGGGAGGGTTGCCTATTAGGGGTGTGTGAAGCGGGCCATATTCAATTTGGATTCAGATTTGGCCTGATTCAGGGGACAGTGATTTGATTAGTTGATTCAGATCACTGTCCCATTTCGATTTGGCCAAATCCGAATCTGAAGATTTGATGCTGATTCTGGAGAACCAGAAATTCAGCCATAGACAGAGCTTTAAATGTTTTCTCTACATACCTCGAAGTACCAGGCGTGGATCGTGAACATTGAGATGGTGGGGCAGATGCAGTGTCCCACAGGAGCATAGGGGGCCCCCCGCTTAACAGTGGACCTAGAAGTGGACTAGAAGTACTTCCAGTCCACTTTCGGGTCCAGCGCCGAGCACACGGGAGATCTCCCTTACACCTCCCTGGCTCAGTGATCAGCTGCAGGGGGGACCACGGGTGCCTTCCAGATCCAGGAGGCACCAGTTGCTAAGCCAGGGAGTGGGGAGCTAAGGGTCCCCCTCATGCTCCGTGGAGGACCTGGAAGTGAACTGGAAGTGCTTCCGGTCCACTTCTGGGTCCACAGCTGAGCACACTGGGGACCCCCCCGCCCCGCACTCCTGTGGGACACTCCATCCACCCCACCATCTCAGCATTCACAAGCTGCCTGGTACCTTGAGGTATGTAGAAAAAACATTTAAAGCTGTGTCTATGTCCTAATTGTAGAATCTCTCCAAATTGATTCTGAGGGTTCCAATTCATTTCAGAGAGATTAAAGAGTCTCCTGATTCTATTTGGATTCAGGGATTTGGCCACTGAATCAGCCTGAGTCTCTGCCGAATAAAATCAGCAACTGAAATTTTGCACAGCCCTAGTGCCTATGTACTAGGTTCCAGGAACCAGCTAGGGGTGGCGGGAGGGAGTGGGGCAGGGAGCATGTGCAGCAGAGCTTGCCTGGGTGGTGCAGTGCAGGTGTGGTCTGCAGATGCCCCCATAGTGCTCTGCATGAGGCTGAGCCCTGCCTGCTCTCACCCAGGGCAGCCAGCACTGTGCTCCTACCCACACCCACTGGCACTGGCCAGAGTATACATCTGCCCTGTGGAGTTGTTCCCAGTGTAGTGCCCAGGTGCTGCTTGGCTCCCCATGCCTCAAGTGGTTCCTCTTCCTCCAACCCCTGGTGTATACTCCAGGCAGAGGGGGGAAGCTTCAGCCAGACAGTTCCTGCCCCAGCATGCAGGGTTGCAGCTCCAACTCCTGGTTGCCTTCCGCCCACTCAGTTGCTTGCAGATAGCTGATCATTGCACTGGGGTAATGAAGTGGATGGAAGGCAGCCTGGAGCTGGAGCTGCAGCCCAGCACACTGGGGCAAAAGCCACCTGCCCATAGTGGCACAGCAGGGGCAGGAGGAGGAGTAGGAGTCACTGCAGGTGTGGGGAGCCAAGCAGTACCTGGGAGCAGCACCAGTACACCTCACTGGGAACAGCTCCAACTGGAAAGCTGTGCCTGCTGGCCGGGGCCAGGTCCAGAGTCAGGGCCAGGGCTGGCAGGCATGGCTAGGACTGTGGTGCAAGCTGCCCTGTGCAGGGCTCAGTCCCATGCAGAGTGCTGCTGGAGCAGCCATGGGCTAGATCCAATCAATTGGCAGGGACCCCCCATGGACCAGATCCAATCAGCTGGCAAGCTGAATCTGGCCTGCAGTCCATATTTTGCCCACCCCTTCCTTATTTAATATATACCATTCAAAAGAATACAAAATTATTTTTTTTCACAGAAGTTTCTCTATATAGTGCTCCACAAATATTATTACTGATATCCCCATTGTGTATGAGAGGAAATGAGGCATGCAGGCATTAAAGCCATAATTATAAAAAAGTAGAACTAATTTGGATGCCCAATTTGAGACATCTAGATCTGTTTTTTCACAGGATTTAGCATTTTTATAAAACGTAGTCCCTATTGACTTCATTTGGAAATAAGAGTTCAGCATCTCTGCAAATCTTTACACAAGAGAATGAGGAATGCTGTACCACTAGCCATCTGTGAAAACATACTTGTAGTCAAGTTGTTTTCAATGAAGTGAGGAATTCTGGGATTCTTCAAATAGATATTTCAGAATGAGAAGAAGGATGGAATCTAGATCCCTGGGGGGCAGAATGCAACTTGTGTAGCCCTAAGAACATATTTTCTCTTCCTGCTGTCCTCTGCTTCATTTACAACACATCTTCTGACTTCGGCAACAAATGAGGCAGTTCTACAGAAAACCTCCTCCATAACTATACAGACCCTAATTTATTCCCAGAGCTGAGCCAGCCTGTTGCTATAAAAATCACTCTGCCACAAAACAATACATCTGGCAGACAATGAAGTAAAATGTATGGCAGATGTGGGGTAAATATTTTATGATTCAATAGAAAGTTGCTCAAAGGATGAATGAACAAGTTAGAGATTTCCTATATAGGTATGTTTGCTGAAAATATAGATAAACAGTATAAAGAAAACAAGAAAACAAGTATTTAAAGGTATAAATAAGACAACTGTTGATAAAATAGTGTGTAGGCAGTCCAGGTAACAAGAAAAGTTATTCCTATGTTTGAAATACTCAGGGCATAGCATGTTCTATGTTCTGAGGTTAATATTTTTTACTCACTCAAAAAAGTCTGATCTTTGTCCTTCATCTGGTCTATTGGTGTAGCTAGGGCAAGGATTTCACTGTGCCAGACATTGTACAAATACAGAATAGAAATCCTTCAATCTAAGCATAAAACAAGAGATAACAGATGGATACAGACAAGGAGCACAAGAGAACAGTGGCATTAATACTGTTCTACAAAATAGTATCTGCCATCTAACTTTTGTCAAGTTTTTCATAGCCTTATTGAAAATAAGAAGGGATTTGAAGGGAGGTAATGAAGTGCCTTTGCAGGTATATATGAGAAGGGAGCTCTCCTCTGTCATAAGGGACAGCACAGCAGGAAGCACAAAAGTATTTTCTTTAAAAAAATCTAAAAATTGGGTGATGGAGACCAGTACTCTGAGCCAGTCAAAGCATGAGTGGATCCCTTTTTACTAAATGGCCATATCCAGATGAGCATGGCCATGTGGTATGTGGTGATGCAGACCTATTAGTGGTGACACATACTGTACATTAAGGTGTTCACCATGCTGCTACCTTGCAGCATGGGGGAGGGGGGGGGTTGACCCCAGGAGATCCCAGGGTAAAAAAAAAAATAGCAGTTAGGCCACAAAGTGTCTTAATAGATTTCATAGATTTCATAGACATTAGGGCTGGAAGGGACCTCAGAAGATCATTGAGTCCAGCCCCCTGCCCCAGGGACAGGAAGTCAGCTGGGGTCAAAGGATCCCAGCAAGATAAATGTCAAATGTCTCTTAAAGGAGTCCAGAGGATGTGCTTATACCACCACCGGCAGCAGTCTGTTCCAGGCCTTGGAGACTTTGACAGTAAAGAAGTTCTTCCTTATGTGCAGCCTGAAATGGTCTTGGAGGAGTTTGTGACTGTTTGACCTTGTCATCCCTTGGGGCACTCTGGTGAACAGATGTTCCCCCAGATCCTGATGTACACACCTTATATACTTATAGGCAGCCAACAGGTCCCTCCTGAGCCTGCGCTTTTCCAGGCTGAAGAGTCCCATAGCTCTCAGCCTCTCATCATAAGGCCTATTCTCCTGCCCTCTGATCATATGCATGGCTCTCCTCTGGACTCTTTCAAGCTTTTCCACATCCTTTTTAAATTGTGGTGCCCAGAATTGGATGCAGTACTCCAGCTGTGGCCTCACCAAGGCCGAGTACCACGGGAGGATGACATCCTGGGATTTGCTTGAGAAGCATCTATGGATGCAAGCCAGAGTTTTGCTCACTTTAACAGCTGCAACATTGCATTGGTGGCTCATATTAATCTTGTGGTCAATCATGACCCCCAAGCCCCTTTTAGCCATGGTGCTAGCAAGCGTAGCACTGCCAAGCCTGTAAGCGTGCTGCAGGTTTTTTTTCCCCCAAGGTGGAGTACCTTGCATTTTTTGGTGTTGAATGCCATCAAGTTTTTCTCCACCCATTTTCTGAGCCTGTTGAGGTTGGCCTGGATCACTAGCCTATCCTCAGGTGTGGACGCTTTACCCCAAAGTTTGGTGTCATTGGCGAACTTGGCCAGTCCGCTTCTGACACCAATGTCTACATCATTAATAAAGGTGTTAAAGAGTTTAGGCTCAAGGACAGAGCCTTGGAGGACCCCAATGGTCACAGCGCACCATGATGATTTACTTCCATCTATTACCACTCTCTGGGTCCGACCTTGGAGCCAATTCCCCAGCCAGCGGACTGTGATGTAGTCAAGGCCGCAGTTGGCCAGTTTTCCTATGAGATGATCATGGAATACTAGATCAAAGGCTTTTTAAAATCAAGATATATGATGTCAATCTCTGCCCCCTTGTTCAGGTGATATGTCACCTGGTCATAGAAGATGAGATTCGTCAGGCAAGACCTACCCGCAACAAACCTGTGATGGCTATCTCTCAGCATGTTGCCATCAGCTAGTTTGTCAAAAACGGTCTCTTTGATAATTGTTTCCAAGATCTTCTCCAGGATAGAGGTCAGGCTGATGGGCCTGTAGTTCCTCAGATCTACTTTGCTCCCTTTTTTGAAGATAGGCATCACATTGGCCTTCTAACAATCTTTGGGCACTTCACCTGAGTGCCATGAGTTCTCAAAGATCTGTGCCAGTGGCTGAGCTATGATACTTGCCAGCTCCTTAAGTACCCTGGGGTGTAAACTGTCTGGGCCGGCTGACTTGGAGGGGTCCAGCCTCTCCAAGTGTTCCCATGGTCTACACTGATGAAGGGTAACAATTCTCCCTTGCCCTGGCCATCCGTACCATATTGAGCAGGGCCATCCCTTGGGGCTGGTGAAAAAAAGATGCAAAATACCAATTAAGCAGGTTGGCTTTTTCCTGGGCATTGGTTGTTAGTTGTCCCATATGGTTTAGCAGGGTCCAGCATTACCCTTGCTTTTCCTCCGGCTCCCCACATAGCTAAAAAAGGACTTTTTATGATCATTGATACGTGTAGCCAGTTGGAGTTCAGTCACAACGTTGGCTTTCCTGATTTGCTCCCTACAGGTCCGGACCAGTGCAAAATACTCCTCCTTTGAGGTGGATCCAGTCTTTCACCCTTTATAGATCTCTCTTTTTAGATGCAGGAGGTCCACTAGTTCCCTGGAGAGCCAAGGGGACTTCTGTGCCCTTTTGCTGCCTTTCTTCTGAGATGGGATAGACATTGCTTGTGCTTCCAGGATCACTCCCTTGAGGAGGAACCACTCATAAAAATGAAGATAAACAACTCCTGTCCCTCTCTCTAATCTTTGTGGAGTGACTTCAGTCCCAGAGTCAAAGAGCAATTCTATGTTCAAGAAAAGAAGAGCAAATCAGTTTGTACTAAGACATGCAAATTAGTTTGCCACAGCTAGGCCGTATCGACACAAAATGCTGACAGTGCCGTTTTTACTGCGCAGTCATTTACTACTTGTATAAACAAGTACTAAATGACTATGCAGTAACTGGAGTTGCTGTGCAGTAATGCCGCCAAACGGCGTTTTCATAATGCTGACTGTGCAATAGCCTGGGACTACTGAGCAGTAGCTTTGCATCATGCTTTCTGCCACACGATGCTACTGCACACTAGTCACAGGCTGCTGCTCAGTCAATGTCTCAAGTAGACGCAGCCTTAGACTAGTATCTAGTTAGATGATGATTAGAGATCATATAGTGATTATATCAATGTCCCCTATTTATTTCCTAGATGCTTTTTCTCATACAATCATAGGATATTTGATTTCAGAAAATATCTATTAAAACACTGATTTGTCATATCTTTTGTCATTTAACACAGTCTATAGCTTCATGCCAAAATGTATTCTAGTTTTGTCCCTTTGGAACACAAGCCTATCCTGGCTGATAGGCAGCCTCACAACCTTGAACAATGCCCCCTTAACAACACAGACCACATTGGCACTGGACTAAATAACATGTATTATAACATCTGGGGTTCATTCATCTGCTCCACTACTCATGTCATATCAGCCATCACCTTCTTAGAGTACCTGTCTACATGTTGGACAGATAGGGAAAATCTTACATGAAACAATGAATGAACACTTTATTTTTCAATTCCAGGAAGACAGAGAAATCTGTGGCTGAACACTTTCACCTCTGTGGATATTTTATCACTGACCTCAGAGTATCTGCTCTTAACCAACAACACTTAAAAAACTAACTTGAATGCAAAATGGCAGAACAAGAAATCATCTACAGACTGGATTATAAGTATAGTCTCAATAAAGACTCTGAACTCTTATCTTGTTACCTGGAATAGCTTTTCTAACTTTATGCCCCCACCTCCCTCCCTCCCACCCTGTCACGTTTAATTTGTTTATCCCTTTTGATCTCTTCAACCCACCTTCATCTCTCTAAGCAATGCCCACTCCTGCTCTTCTTTCCTCCCCCTTTGCCTATCATTGGTATTTAAATTACTTTATTCTTTTCTATTTAGAACCCCCTGTTCTCTTCAAGTCCATTCATAGCATCAAATGAAACAGGCTGCCTCCTATGAAGGCATATACCTCTCTAAATGAGTAAGTGTTTAAGGTGCCTCCCTGCTCTGCTTTCTATCAATATGTAAGCAGAGTAAGCCGTTGGCTCTGTTTTACAGAGATCTGACTGCTTTAGTTCTTGCTAAACAGTATTGAACACATACACAACATACTGTTTCAGCCATGCCACATTAACTTTCAGTGATTTTGCCTGTTCATGCTCCATCTTGGGATTTGGGTTAACTATTTTTACTTTTGCAGACAACACATATCCTGTGATTTAACTTGAGCCCACAAGACTTGATCATGAATTTTTTTGAATACCACTATATAATCTCAATAAAAGGTGGTAAATTTTTTGGGAGAGCAAGAAACGCAGGATCTGGCTGCATGCTGGCCAAATCTTGTGCATCAGATCCAGTCTCTTGCCAGCAAAACCCCATGTGCCAGATCTAACTATGGGCTGACCTGACCCTTTATGTCAGATCCTGCCATTCATTGGCCCAATCCCATGTGTGAGTGCTACTGAGTGCCATCACGATCTAGCACACTGGGCCACATCATCTGACCTGTGAGGCTCCTCACAGGTCCAGAAATTGGCAGCAACGGAGCTGCAATTGACATTGCCACCTCTTCCCTGTAGCCCATAGAGAGACCCACAGGCCAGATGACATGGCCTCATGGGCTGGATCCAGCCCACAGGTCAGAGGTTATGCACACCTGTTCTTAAGTACTTTTTCATTTTTCAGTTTGTAATATTTTTTTTTCTTTTTAAATAGAAGTCATTGTAGATTTTATGGAAAAGGGGCATTGATGTCCAAAAGCACTTATCATAATAATCTTCATTCTCCTCTTCCCCCCACCCACACTAAAATAAAACAAGAATAAAGTAAAAAATCTTAAATCCTGACTGTAGAACTTAGGTTTCATTTTGGTGGCCATGCTGAGTAGGGCTGTGTGAAGCTTCGGTCCCTGATTCAATTCAGCGGAGATTCAGCCTGATTCGGTGTCCAAATCTCCGAATCCGAATCAAATCAGGAGACCCTATAATCCCTCCAAATTGAATCAGAACCCTCCAAATTGATTTGGAGAGATTCAGAAAGATTAAACAATTCAGACATAGACACAGCTTTAAATGTTTTTATACATACCTCATGGTACCAGGCAGCTCGTGAATGCTAAGATGCTGGGGTGGATGGAGCATCCCCAGCGCACTTGGCAGCAGACCCAGAAATGGACCAGAAGCACTTCTAGTCCACTTCCAGGTCTGCTGGGGAGCACATGGGGGGCCCCCCCTGCACCCCTCAGCTTGGCAACTGGTGCTTCCTGGGTCAGGGGGGCACCCAAGGCCCTCCCATGGCTGATCGCCGAGCACTTCCAGCCCACTTCCAGGTTTGCCATCAAGCACGTGGACGGCCCCCCCAGCTGCGGTCCTGTGTGATGCTCCATCCACCCCAGCATCTCAGTGTTCATGAGCCATACCTGGTACCTTGAGGTATGTAGAAAAAACATTTAAAGCTGTGTTTATGGCTGAATCTCTGATTTTCTGAATTAGCATTGAATCTTCATATTCAGATTTGGCCAAATCGAACTGGGGACAGTGATCCAAATCAATGAATTGCATCACTGTCTCTGATTCAGGCTGAATCAGAACTGAATATGGCCTGTTTTGCACACCCCTAATGCTGAGCTGTACTACCCTAGTGAGAGCACAGGCAGCCTTTCTTCTGAGTCCACATGCTCCCAAATAAAAAGTACCCATTGCATTTCTCCTGAAGAGGACAACTGGGTTGTGTGGATAGCAAGTAGAATGATGCTCATGCTTCCCAGTTTTCCTGGCATGACTTCTGTCTCATAGGTAACACTGAGAAGCAGTTCTACATGCAGGAGAAAAAATAATTTGGACTGAGCTCCATGTTGCCACTGCCAGACTGATCCTGATAGCCAAGATAGTTTAAAAGCAGGTCATGTATCTAAATTAAACTGCAATCACTGTGCAATTAGCTCTAGGGAGGGCTAATCTTTGTGCCTCCTGAACACGCTGGCACCCAGTAAAACCAGCTACGATTTGGGTGTTAATTTACAATATCTGAAAGATGTGCAAAAAATTACTGCAATGTCTGAAAAATAACTTCAACAGAGAGAAATGGAACCCTTGAGAATTTTTATACACTGGATAAACAGCAGTTGTAAACAGCCAAGATTACTGCTTTCTGTAATATGTGATCCTTTTACATGAATTACCTGTCAGAAGTAACACTTGTGACATGACCTACTTTTTAATATTTTCCCTAACCTACTTTAAAAATCCTCTCAAACTTCCTAACCAGTGACAGTTATTTCTGTCATGAACTCTGAACTGCTTTAAAGCTAGTAGGACAGATTCCTACACTACTACAACTATGCAGGTCCCAAAGAAGTCCATATTCTTCACAATTCTCAGCTAACTGAATTGGGCTAAGTGAAAAATGTAAAGGTTGTGAGTTAGGATCCCTAAACAATGTATTTTCCTTTCCTTTCTGTGAGATTCATCTTAATTTTGTACTGTATTTCTTCAATTTTTTTTTGCTTGCTGATAAGAAACAGGAAAAATTTTTTTGGATTTTTTTTCTTTTTAGTATGCAGCTCTGCATGCAGGTACTTGGGTTAGTATTAGTCACAAAGGGAAGAGCCAGAAGAGCAGCCCCTATCTGTAACTCATAACACTTTGCAGGAAGCCTTCTGAATTACAACAATCCCCTAGACCTAACAGAATTTCACTGTTGGGTCTGGGGGCGGTGGGAAGAGAGGTGGAATCCAGCTGCTGGATGCCAGACTGCAGCTGGTTTCCCTTAGCAATGGCCCCTCCTCCCACCTAGGCTGGATGCTGTTTTCAGAATGGAAGGAAGGAAAAGGAAGGAGCTTGTTTTAGATGTCCCCAACCAGTACTGGAGGGTGGGGTGGGTGGATTGGAGCCCCCACACTTTGAGGGGTTCCAATATATCTCCCCACCCTCCAGTGTCAGGTGAAAAAACCCCAAACTAAACTCCCTCCATTCTCTTTCTTCCCTCCCAGTCTGAAAACAGCTGCAAGGCTGGGAGGCAGCACAGACACAAGTTACAGAAGATGTTATGTTTGAAACATCTTTATCTGAACCCTCATACAAAGAAGGGCCAGATGTTTGTGGGATTCGGCCCTTTTAAAGTGCTTTGCAGTCATGCATTTCTGTTTTGTCACTGCTATAGAGCACTTTCAAGGGCCAGATTGGGAAAAAAAATATGTCTGTCTGTGCCTTATATTGTCACTGAGCAAAAATCCAGGACTAGCAAGTTTGAGGAGAGAGAACAAGAAGGATTCTTCCATATTTTAGCCCAATAGTATAGTTGCCTGGGAAGTGGGAGAGCCAGGTTCTAGGGTTCCTCACCCACAGGGGATTTATATCAGGCCACAGGTTAGCTGGATCTAGTTTGCTCTCCAGCCCTCCTGTTGAATTTGGCCACTTAGGCAGCTAAGAGAAGGCGATAAGTGGTACCAGGAGGAAAAGAATATGTTAGGGAGCATATGGCTCAGTGAGCCAGCTTCTGGGTTTTAATCTGGACCCTTGGGCTAAGTACAGACAGTCAAAAAGCCTGAGGCTTAATCAGTTCAATCTTTGCAGGTTAGTCTAAAATATATAGGCTGAACCAATAATCGAGTAAACAGACATTCAATTTTGATTCTAGAAATGCAGCCACATGCTTGCAGTGGCACAGGCTAGAAGTCCGGGAAGAAGGGGTGCTAGAGCATGCCTCCCTGCTCAGCTGGATCAGACAGCTTGGGCCAAGACTAGCCTGCCCACCCTCTGAGCTGGGTGGGGGGGAAGGGTTGTAGGGGAAAGTAAAAGCATCTTGGGATACTGGGGGACTGTGAGTTAACTTGAACTTGGAGGGGATCTGGGACAGAAGTTTAATAAACTAATTTAACTTAAATCAGTTAAGTCTAATAATATATGCATCTAGGTTGATCTTACGCTTGTTTCAACCATTTTGAAAACAGTTTATGTGTACTGAACTTCTGTTACATTACAGATTCGAACCAGTTTCAGATCACTTATCCTGGTTTGTGTGTATTTTCTGTCCCTAGTCACAATCCCAAATGTGGGAGTTATGTCACTGTCATGCTGTTTTGGGGTCTAAGTGAAATAGGATTGTGCTTCTGGTGTTGCAGTTCACTGGAATTTGTTTTTTGGACTCAGAAAGCCAGATGCATTTGTATTGTACATGAAATGTTTTTAAATTTTGAGATTGGGGTCAAAATAAGCAGTATAAAAGAAAGCAGCTATTAGTTACATCCCATTTCTTTTTTTTTTCTCATCCCATCTAATTTTTAAATCATCACTCTGATGTTGTAATTTTCCAGATGCAGCACATGAGTAATTCCTCTTCATGTAAAATAGTGCCAAAATTTTTTTGAGCTTCATCATAATTTGTCTTATGAGTAAAATTATTTGAATTATGCAGACAAAGGCTGCTAATTGCTTAAAAAAGCTATACTTTACTGGTTCTGAAGCAGCCAAACCTTTTCAGGAGTAGGACAAAGAAGATGTATTAAACACACAGGGTTGTCTGAAAATTTAAATTAGAAGATTTCATTTTGCAATCATACATCACCATTGCAGGCAAATGGGAAAAATGGTATAAATCCTATAAATCCAGGCTAAGTACAGACGTTATACATAAACCGACATAAGTGATCAGAAAATGGTCTACACCTATAAGAGAATAGAAGTTCAGTGCACATAGGCCAGTTTAAAACTGGCAGAACCCAGTCTAAGATAGACCTGAATGGATGTAGTATCAGATTTAATCAGATTAGGTTAGACCGGTCCATCAAACTTCTGCACCAGATCTCCTTCTGATTTAATTTACGTCACTGTCCTCTGGCATCCCAGGCTCCTATGTGGGTTCCCCACTAGGCCTCCCTTGCAGGTTGGGTTGGCAATCATCTAGCCACACTCACCTACTCCAGCCAAGCACCAAGCTGGCCCCACCCCCAAACAGTCACAGAACTGAGGCAGGAAAGCTTCTGCTTCCCAGCCCTGTGTTGTGCCTGTGCCTGTAAATTGGGCCAGGCAGCAGCAGGTGGTGGGGGGAGCGGAGGCTCTGATCCCTGCCCTGGTCCCCCCAGCCCGCAGAGCTGAGCAGGGGACTGTATGATGGGGGCTTCCCCCTTTCCCCTGCTTCCTGGACCAGTGTGGCTTCTCTCTCCAGCCCACCCTGCCAGAGCTGTCAGCAATAGGGAGAGGGAAGGTAGAAAGCAGAGGCCCCTGCTGGGTACCCCCTCCCCCTCAGACCAAGCCAGAACAGCTGGGGTGCTGGGTCCATGGGTGCACAAAAGGACTCCACCTCCCCTCCCCTTCACTGACACCTGGCAAGGGACAGAGATGGGGAGAGAAGCCATGGTGGGCAAGGCAGCAGGGGGAAAGGGGCAGCCCCTGCAATATGTCCCCCAGCTGTGCTGGCTGGTGCGATGGTGACCTCCACTTCTCACCCTACCCTCTCCCCCAGTGGCAGCCAGCTACTGGAAGGGAGGCAAGGCTGGAAAGAGATTCTGTGTGGGCTTCCCCCTCCCTGTGGCTGACAGCAGGGGTTATGGGCATGTGCTGGGCACTCACTGAACGGTAGCCAGATGCTTGGCTGTATTTGCCTGCTTTTTGCACGCCGGGAGTTATGGAGATTACTTTTTTCAAGTCATGTCCATAACTAATTACTTATGTTTTGGTTCTCACTTAGATCAAAATCTCAAAATACAGTCACCCAAGCTTTTGGTCTGAAATGGTAAATATATCAAAGGTATAGCTGGCTGCATGGACTTTTCAGCAATGTGACTTGAAATATCATGAAATCAACTCATGCAATTTGATTTGAAAAATTATAAATCAGTTTCTAAGGCCTAGTTCTGTGATCTGTCTGCAGATTAGACTACTGATCTAAACTTAATTTGTTTCTAGTTATAAGTTTCTTGCCCTCACTAAATATATTCTAGATTGAAAGTACAGTAGCTGCACTTGCTACCTAAGGTTGCTATCAATGCCAAATTTCTTTGCTCCTTCAAATTACTTCATATCATCTACTTAACCTGTACAGAAGATTTATCTGAAGATATTAGGGCAAGTGAATTATACCAAATCCGCTACTTAATAGGTTTGCTTCAAGATACCCTAAATAGTGTTCCATCACAATCCCATAGCCTAAAGAAAATAACATTATTGAACATTATTGTGCTCAAATAACATTATTGAAATAAAGGTATTTGAGCACATTCTTACTTCTGTTTGGAATTTTGCAGGCTGAAATGAGGCTGTTTCTTAATTATTGCCTCTATCAAAGCAGATACACACTTTTCTTAAATTCAAATCTTTGCATAAATTGTATTGGCTGTTTCTCTGCTTTATTGTTGTAGCATATCTTATTGAATTCTGTCTACTGCTTGTTCCTATGACATTTTTGTTTTGCTTTTTGGCCTTTTTTGGTGGGGGGTGCTGGGTTGTCTCTTTTTTTTTAATGATGAGGATCAAATTATGTTTTCACTTTCTCTAGTATGTCTTCTTTCAATAGAATCATTTTAGAGTTATATGGAAGTTACTAAGAGAAGAATTCAACTCAGCATCTCTAAAATGACACATTGATGCTGTTCAGCCAGTCTCAGTGATTCATTAAATAATGTTCATTAGAAACAGCAGCTAAAAATAATGTCCCTTACTGTCCCTTTTCACCCTTTATTTTACTGTTTTCTTTTCTCAGTATTGTTTACCACTAGCTTGGCACAGGCTTATCATTATTTTTTGAAAAAAAAACCCTGTATATACTTGCATAGAATATAGTCCTGCATCCTTTTCAGTGCATCTGAGCACCTCAGGAAGAGAAGCAATCAATAATAATGATACCAGAACATATAATGGTGCATACTTAGAGGAACAGTTTCAAGCAAATAATGAGACCATGTTTCAAGAGTTTAGAGTCAAAGGGCACAGTAGAGTAATAGAAAACAAGATGAAGATGAAAACAGGCATTGGACATGGCTTATTAGAAACAAAGTTTTACTTACTCCCCAAAGAATATTTAGATTTGTTTATAGAAGGCACCAGTGGAGAATGATGTGAAATGACTTAGAGGCTGTTTGAAGTACAGAGACAGGAGAAAAGTATGCCGTAGATAACGTAGATTTGGTATCAGTCAAGGATGCTCTCTGTTGGCGTGTCTACATGTGCCTCTGACTGTGCAGTTGTTACTGCGCAGTCATTTAGTACTTCCTAGAGGCAAGTACTAAATGACTGCACGGTAACTGCTGGTATTGTGCAGTCCCAGCAGCACATGGATCATTTCCGACCCTGCTGCACAGTAGCAATGAGCTACTGCGTAGTAGCGCTGGTGTCATGGCTTGTGCCTGCCAGTGCTATGAGCATGTAATGTCTCGTGTAGACGCACCGTGTGTCTCCTTCTTCCAAACAGATGATATTAGCAAGATAGTGAGTGCTGAAGCTTTGAAGCTAGACAGGCTTTTTCTTTTCTTTTGTTTTTTTGGACAGCTTTTAACTGAAGGGAAAAGAGAAAAAGAAAGAATGTAAGAAAAAATCTACTTATGTGGATTTCTAAGCCATTATTTTATGCACTGTAATTGTAGCACCTCCAACTTGACATAATTTGAAGGGCAAGGTGGTTACTCAGTTGTTAAGAACAATGCAATTTTCATTTTCTAGTACAGAAAAAAAGGAGAAATTTAGTTGCTATAACTATTTCAGAAGCTTCATCTCCTGCTTTTTCTGGGTTACTCAGCATCTCCACAGGTATATATTGTTTTAATTTTGGTGCTTAGTGTTTCTATGTGCCATCTAAAAATATTCAGAATGTTTATATAAAATCTCTTTACCCCCTTCTCTTGTACTTCTTTCAATTTCTGTTGGTACCTTAGTGCATGTAAAAGATCCCTTCCACTTAAAACAAATATTTTGATCATTGAGCTGATTTAGCTGGATATACAAATGGGAAGGAACCTCTGTCTATTAAGAAACGGCTGGAAATATTATTTTAAAAAGCATTTTGCTTGGTCATGACTGAGGAATGTTTAAATTGCAATGTTACAGGTTTCCCTCGCTTTATGCTGTACATGCATTCCTGAAAAATGGCACATAACTCAAATTCGCATAAAGGGAACCCACTTCACAATGTAACAAATAGGGATACGTTCCAAGACCTCGACTTTATTGACTCCCAGACCCATTTCTACAACTCTTACAACACAATTTTGGTACTCGCCAGCAGCAGACAGTACACACGAGCACAGGGTGGTGGTGAATGTTACCATCATAGGGATGGCAACTACAGAAACACATGTCACAGGCAATGAGTGAGGAGCACAGATTCACACAAATTATATTTTGGTACACGTCACTCTCACAGTGCACTGCACAAAGCAGCTGACTGCAGGCTTCCACCACACTGATCGCATAAAAGTGAATTTACTTTGCATATAACAAATTTTTGGTATAAAAAAGGTCATCGCATAAGAGCGAATTCACACAGACAGAACGTGCATGAAGTAAGGGAAACCTATACTTGCAATTAAATACTTTGGTGATGAGTTAAAGAGGAGAGTTGGAAAGAGGCAGAGTATAAGTATTTCCCCTGTATTAGTTAGCATTAAGAGCAAAGTTTAGTACACTAACAAGGAAAGAATACTCTTATACAAAGAAGACAAGGTTCTTTGGGTAGATGTGATATCTTTTTTTAGACCAACTAAATAGTTGGAAAAATTGTTCTTTGCAGGCTTTTGGACACAAACACTCTTCTTCAGGCACAGGGAGAGTTTGCTGGTGTAATGCGTTCTCTCCTGGGTAGAATAGAAACCAATATACAAAATGAAGGTCCATGAAAATGCACATATATGGCAGTGAGGATCAGAGGGAATGGGGGACAATAGGTATGAGATAGGGAGGTAAGTGGGGAAAGGGGAAAATATAGAACTGGTGATAGAATGTAGCTGGTAAAATGTAGACAGGTTACCTGGAGTTATCAGATGGCAGGCAGATTATAATGTGATTTAGGCACTCACCTACCTATCTCACACCTATTGTCCCCCATTCCCTCTGATGCTCGCTGCCATGTATATGCATTTTCACAGACCTTCATTTTGTATATTGGCTTCTAGTCTACCCAGGAAGCACATATTATACAATGTAACCTCATAAATCTGGATATCAAATATCCAGAATTCTCAAAAATCTGGCACTTTGTAAAACTACACTAGATTAGGGAGTAACAGCAACTGGTCCCAGAGCAGAGGAGGGCGAAGCTTCAGTTTTCAAATTTCTGGCAGGTGCTTGGTCCTGAGTATGCCAGATTCATGAGGTTATACTGTACCAGCAAACTCTCCCTATGCCTGAAGAAGGGTGTTTGTGTAAGAGTATTATTTTCTTGTTAGTGCACTAAACTTTGCTTTTAATGCTTACTAATACAGAGGAAATATTTATATTCTCTCTTTCTTTCCAACTCTCCTTTTTAACCACTCACCACTGTATTTAATTGTATGTAACATTGCAACTTAAACATTGGGTTGAAAGAAAAGGCTTTCCTCAGTCATAACCAAACAAAATGCTTGAACGCTGAGCCTCAAAAAACAAAAATTAATGACTCAAAAAGGAAATATATAACTTGAAGCTGAAAACAGGATATATACAGCAAACCCTGTAATCAACTGGAGGATGAAAATTTCTAACATCACTAATATGTATGGCTTTGAATGTCTCATCACACTATTCTGTCAAAGTAATAAAGGAATTTTAAAAAATGCACTGCTCAGATAAAAGAAACACTGCACTTGCTGTTTCAACTCTCAGTTTTATCACATTCTCACTACTTCTCCTGCCTTAGGGATTTCATTTTAACAAGAGTTGCTATGCACCTTGGATTTTATTTTTCTCCTTTAGTGGTAGGAAGTATTAAAAAATGTCAGGCATAATGAATTACTGGAACATTAGGAGCACTATATTTGCTTTATGCATGGTTTAGTGATAAATGGATGCAATGTATTGGTTTAATATTTCTATTTAACTTTTCCTGATCTGTCCATGATCGGTTTGCTGGATCAGAAATTAGTTTTACAATGTTTTGTGATCAGATATCTTTTCCCAGCAGCGACTCTCCTGGGTTTTAATGGATTGCTCCTGCAATGCAATTACATTTACTAGATCTGGTGAACTAAAAGAGGGAGAGGGAGGGACACTCAGCAGTACCTACAATGACTGAAGATCATTAAAATAGTCAGTGTCTACTTCCAGAGATTCTGTGTAGATTCAAGGGCATCTGTATTATAAAGATATGATGTGGAACCAATTCTGCCCCCACTGAAGTTAGTAGAGGTCTTGCCATTCACTTCAGTGGGAGCAGTATAGGGTCCAACCTATTTCCTAAAATTTCCTGCTAAGAACTGAGAAGAAACAATGTATTATTCAGCAGTCGATTATTTTTCTAAGTAATAGACCTAGCAAAATTGTTCCACTTTGTGAACTACCTTCTGAACATAAAATTTGTTCTGGGATCATAACTCCCACTTGAACACCTGCTTGTAATTTGACAGGGTTGTAACCCTGACAGAGACTGTACATTGATGTGAGAGAAAAAAGGTCAGAGATTTTGGTGATATAACTCTGTAGCTCTGCTGAACTCGATCAGGATCACTATAAGAGCAAGTTAAACATTAATAAGTCAAGAAGTATGTGAGGGAGGTTATTTTAACTCATATGGGGCCTGATCCTCTCAGCTGTTATATGCTCCCAATTTCCAGTGGAAAGGTGTCAGGCACTTATTCCTTAGGAAACTGTTCAGGGAAGAGGATGACTATTTTAATTGGTTTGTTAGTGGTGGTTATCAGTTGTCATATTCTTTCTGCTAATCTTAATTTGACATTGCTCACTATTCAATGAAGCGTTTCATTGTTAAGATGTGAATGAATATGAAATGAATTTTCATAAGTTAGTAATTTTAAAAGAAAAAGAAAAAAAATCTTATTGATCCCATGGGAAAAAAAGTAAAAACTGATTGAACAAATAAAGCATCACTGAAAAGAGAAACTTACATCTTGATGTGTGATTTAACATGAAGTTAAAAAATTCAGTTAACTCATGCAGCTAGAGAGGATACTTGTTATGCAGTTCAGCAGCCTCATAAACAAATATAGAATTACAGAATCATAGAAAATTAGGGTTGGAAGGGTCCTCAGAAGATCATCTAGCCCAACCCCCTGCTCAAAGCAGGGCTTTCTCCAACTAGATCATACCAGCCAGGGCTTTGTCAAACCAGGCCTTAAAAACCTCCAAGGATGGAGGTTCTGCTACCCCTCTAGGTAACCTGTTCCGGTGCTTCTCCAGTACTGAGAAGAGTCTAGCTCCATCCTTTTTGGAACTACGCTTCAGGTAGTTAAAGGTAGTTAAATTATTGCGGACCTCAGATATATCACTATATAGCTAAGGTCTGCAGTAGTTTATGATAATGAAATACATTATTTTTTATATTATCATCCAACAATCTTCAGGTGCCTATCATCCACTCTTGATAAAACTATGAACCTGCTTTTAGGTATCTAATATAGGGCAAACAGAAGTTTTGACAAATGAAACATAGTATTTGTAGGATTCTATCACTTTAAAAAAATGTGCTCTTCTTGTGTTCTGATTTTTAAATGAAACAATTGTTCTGGACTATTACTGGACTGAATTGTTCTGGGCCAGCTCCTCCCACTTAACTGTAGTTCAGTCGAGGCTCTCCACGAATCATTTCCTTAATTTAGACAGTGATACAATATTTTAAAGCTCTCTACCTTTACTACCTCAAGCTTCCTGGCATGAACTTCAGCTCATGTAGACCTAATCATAAAATAAGTGACCCATGTTGATAACTAGATCATGGTACTGTGACCTTGAAGTGAAACTTGAGAGACCCAAGTTGAGAGTGCATCTGTCAGGGCACCTTGCTATAGTTCCATCTCACAGTATAAATCTGTAGAGTAAAATAAAAATCATTGTAAACCTGTGATGCTCAACTTCTTTGGCCTGTGGGCCAGAGGAGTGGTGCTGAGTCTATCAGTGGGCCAGATCTGGTCCACGGGCTTGATCTAGTACATGGGGCTGGCCATGCTGGAGAACAGCCTGGCTAGGGCCATTCCAACTACAATGGATCCTGGCTGGGCTTCTCCCATGCAGCTGCATGGGGCCCCAGGTTGATCCAGCTGCATGGGAACAGCACCCAATCCCTCTGTATGGGGCTGGCTCAACCGGGGCCAATCCAGGCACATGGGACTTAGAAATTTGGTGACAGTGGAGATGTGACAGTGTTAATTCCTGTCATTCTCCCACCTCCAAATTTATGGACCTATGGGGAGACCTGTGAATTACATGGCTCAATGGGTTGGATTTGACCCACATGTCAGGGATTGAGGACCCATGTTCTACACAGCTATAGCCATTTAGTTGCATATGTACAAGATAATTTTACAAAAGACAACTGTTGGCTGTGTGGTTATACATTTCCTTCTGACAAAACCAAATCTCAGGAAGGTCAGACCCTATTAATGAAAAATATGGGGGTCCTTTGAACATAAAAAGAGGAGACTAAGCAAAAACAATAACCAAACTGACACCCAAAGCCCCAGCATCTACACAAAACACTGATGTGACAGTTATGGAGCTATTAAGCAGATGGATAGCATATGGGTTTTTGCAATCATTTAGAGAAGCAACATAATTAAGACAAATTCAGTATTTAAGTATAATAGTAAACATTTGCATAATGACACATTCATTGAGTACATATTGAAAAGTGTGCAAGTAATATGCACTCCAAAATAGCATACTACAAATGGATGGTCTAGAAGGTACTTAGTGAATTGGAAGCATACGTATTTTTCAAAATTCCTCTCTTTTATTTTTTTCTGTTCAAAATTAAATGCCAACACAAGTAAAACCTGGGGAAATCACTCTAACTAACAACCACAAATCCAAAAATGCACTGCATTTGTAGACCACAAAAAACACAGATTTGTTTGCTGACTGAATCTTCATTCATATGATTAAAATTCTCATTTAAAAAGGATGTAGGCAAACACATACTTTTGGAAATATAGACAAATTAAAAGGCCCCAATTATCTTGTCATATCTTTTATATCCTTTTTTGTATTTAATAAGAAAAGAGTTAGGAGAACACACTAGAAGTATTGCATAAAAATAAATGGTAGCATCAGGTAAATTTTCCTGACCTCCAAAGAGATGTATTCCAAAAATATACATTCGATAACCATTTTAGATCCTTGTGTGAGTCACTGAAGATCAATCTCAGGGAAACCCTACTTTTCCTGAAGTATTTTAAGTGATACATATGACTATTATATTTCAGGTTACTGGGATCTTTGTCATTTTAATACATATTCAGACTTGACAAACCCCTCTCCCTACCAATTTGTAATCATTATATGAATTTTATAGCAATGTACAGTATGTCTACAATGCATGACATGGTGCAATGCAGAGATACCAAAGCTATCTATGAATAAGCTGTTTCAGAAATTGTATAGCAGCTACTCAGATGGGCTGATTAAATGGCCATCTGGATAGATGACGCATAGCGGGGGTGAGGGCAGGGATTTCTAATACCTTTATAATTTTAGGTGCCAAATACTCACCAGCCATCACTCCCCACTCCTTGGCCATCACCCCCTCTGAGATTGGCCTTCACCAGCTGGGGAGTGAGGGGTGATGGCTGGGGGCCCCCCCCCCCCCCCCCCCCCCGAGAATGTGGGGGCACTGAGAGAAGTGCCGGTCACACTTCTGGGTTTGCCACTGGCACTTTTGGTTTGCTGCTGGCATAAGTGGCAATCGAAAACTGGGGGATCCCACCCCCCTCCGTTCAGTGATTGACCACTGGTGCCCCCGCAGGATAAGGAGGCAGCAATAACTCATGGCCATCTGCACACACTAATGCAACTATGGTGCTTCTGGTACCAGAATTAACTTGTTCAGAAAGCTACTTATGGAATCTCTGTCCAGTATAGTATTGTATCAGGTAGATGTGCCGGTTATTCTAATGAGTCTCAAAAACTTGACAAACAATTAGTGATTAGATTTTCATATTGCAGAGGCAAGCATATGGGACCCTTGTTTCTAATATGAAATTTTCTGGGCAAAATATCTGTTTACATTCTGCTTTGAGCATAGCAAGTATACCTTTCTAATACCTTTTAGGTGCCAAATACTCAGCATGGTCAGGGAGATATTGCTCTCCCCACTAAATGACTAGCACTGCTCCTTCAAAAAGGAGATAATGGATACTATCATAGGGCGCGTCTAGACGAGCATGCACATGCCTGTTGAGGCATCTCAAAGCAGTTTGAAATGCTGCAGGAGGCACCCTGAGAATGTAAAAATGTTCCCCTGCACTGTATATTTGCATCACGTACTCTAAATTTGATACCGGGAAATCCTGGTAAAAAAACTACAGTAAAATCCCAGTAAAAGACAATGCAGGGCAGTAAAAAACCCTGGTAAAAAACAATGCAGGGCACAGCAGTGGTCTTTGGGGTGCTCATGGCCCACTACTGGCAGAGCTGCCCTGGTGGTGTGGTGTGGTGTGACCCTGGCCACTTGAAACTGCCTGTGCCACACGGAGCCGGCCCAACCTGGGCCAGGGGCACACACCTTGAGGCAGGACCGGGCTACTCTTGCTGTCACCTGAGGCCCCTGGCACCGCATGCAAGAGCTGCACGCCTTTGGGCTGGGCCGGGTCCTGCTTCCAAGTGACTCATAGATTTCATAGACATTATAGATTTCATAAACATTAGGGCTGGAAGAGACCTCAGAAGATCATGGAGTCCAGACCCCGGCCCCAGGGGCAGGAAGTCAGCTGGGGTCACAGAATCCCAGCAAGATAAACATGCAGTTTTCTCTTGAAGACGTTCAGAGTAGGTGCTTGAACCACCTCCCATGGCAGGCTATTCTAGACCTTGGGGGCTCGGACAGTAAATAAAATCTTCCTTATGTCCAGCCTGAAATGGTCTTGCAGGAGTTTATAACCGTTCAAACTTGTCATCCCTTGGTGGGGTTCTGGTGAACAATCATTCCCCCAGATCCTGATGAACACACCTGATAAACTTATAGGTGGCCATCAGATCACCCCTGAGCCTTCGCTTTTCCAGGCTGAAGAGTCCCATAGCACTCAGCCTGTCGTCATAAGGTCTGTTTTCCTCACCTCTGATCACACGTGTGGCTCTTCTCTGGACTCTCTCAAACTTCTCCACATCCTTTTTGAATTGTAGAGCCCAAAACTGGATGCAGTACTCCAGCTGCAGCCTCACCAAGGCTGAGTACAATGGGAGAGTGACATACTGGGATTTGCTTGACAAGCATCTATAGATGCAAGCCAGCATATTGCTCACTTTACTAGCCGCAGCATCACATTGAAGACTAATGTCATCTTGTGGTCAATCATGACCCCCAAGTACTTTTCATCCATAGTGCTAACTTGTGTAGCACTGCCGAACTTATAAAGATGCTGCAGGTTTTTCCTCCCAAGGTGGAGAACCTTGCATTTTTCAGTGTTAAACACCATCAGATTCTCATCCGCCCATTTTCTGAGCCTGTCAATGTCAGCCTGGATCGGCCTTCTGTCCTCAAGTGTGGATGCTTTACCCCAAAGTTTGGTGTCATCGGTGAACTTGGCCAGTCCGCTTCTGACTCCAGTGTCCACATCATTAATGAAGATGTTGAACAATATAGGCCCAAGGACAGAGCCTTGAGGGACCCCACTGGTCACAGGGTACCACGACGATTGACTTCCATCAACCACCACCCTCTGGGTCTGACCACGGAGCCAATTCCCCAGGCAGCAGATTGTGGTGGACCTGAGGCTGTAGTTGGCTAGTTTTGCCAAGAGGTGATCATGGGAAACCAGATCTAAGACTTTTTTGAAGTCAAGATATACAACATCGATCCCCTCTCCCTTCTCCAGGTGATAGGTAACCTGGTTGTAAAAGGAAATAGTATCGGTCAAGCCAGACCTACCTGCAACAAACCTGTGCTGGTTAGCCCTCAGGATGTTGCCATTGGCCAGTCCATTAAGAATGGTGTCTTTGATGATTTTTTCTAAGACCTTCCCCAGGATAGAGGTCAGGCTGATGGGCCTGTAGTTTGCTGGATCCACTTTCCTCCCTTTCTTGAAGATAGGCATGACATTGGCCTTCTTCTAATTTTTGGGCATTTCACCAGAGTGCCAGGAGTTCTTGAAGATCCATGCCAGGGCCTGAGCTATGATGCTAGCCAGCTCCTTGAGTACCCTGGGGTGTAGATTGTCAGGGCCATTTGACTTGAAGGTGTCCAGCCTCTCAAGTTGTTCCTACACAAGGTCAGCATTGATGGAGGGCAAGGAATCTCCCTCACCTGGGTCTCCCTGTCCCATAATGGGCAGTGGCGTCCCATGGGATTGATTAAAGACCGACACAAAGTACCCATTTAGTAGGTTGTTTTTTTCCTGGGTGTTGGTTGTCAGTTGTCCCTTCTGGTTTATCAGGGGTTCAACGTTGCCCTTGATTTTCCTCTGGCTCCCCACATATCTATAAAAGGACTTTTTATTATCCTTGATACTTGTAGCTAGTTGGAGTTTAGTCGCAGCCTTGGCTTTCCTTGTTCGCTCCCTGCAGGTCCAGACCATTGCAGAATATTCTTCGTTGGAGGTGGATCCCATCCTCCATCCTTCGTAGGTCTTTCTTTTTAGTTTCAGGAGGTCCACTAGTTCCCTGGAGAGCCAAGGGGCTGCTGTGCCCTTTTGCTGCCTTTCCTCCAAGACAGAATATAGCATTGCATCAAGAATCACTCCCTTGAGGAGCAACCCCTCTTCCTGAACTCCCCTCCCCTTTGGGTTGTGGTCCCTCAGGGCCTCACTGACAAGCCTCCTGAGCTTGTCAAAATCAGTTTTCCTGAAGTTGAGGACTTCTGTATTGATGACTGTCTTGCCAGCTTTATGGCTGATGGTGAAGGTGATCAGCTCGTGGTCGCTGTCACCCAGATTCCCATCGATTGTTAGGTCATTGATTAAGTTGTCCCTGGTTTCCAGTACCAGGTTGAGCAGTGCTTTACCTCTCGTTGAACCATAGACTTCTTGTTTCAGATAGAGGTCATCCACACGAGAGGAAGCTTTGCGGCCACTCAGCTTTAGCTGAGTGCTCTTCCCACGAGATGAAGTCTCCCATGACAACCATGGACTGGGAGCATGTGGCCTCAGCCAATTCCCTGGTGAACTCCTGGTCAAGCTCCTGACTGTGGGTAGGAGGTCTGTAATAGACTCCCACCATTGTGTCCCCTGTGCCATTTTCCCCATGGATTTTAAACTAGAGGGCCTCCAGTTGTCCACCCTGGTCACCAATATCAGCTTGCAGGGATGTGTAGCTCTCCTTGACATAGAGAGCTACAGCCCCGCCCCTTTTGTTTGCTCAATCTCTCCTGTACAGGGTATAGCCATCTATACCCATGGTACAGTCAAGGGTGGAGTCCCACCACATCTCTGTTATCCCTATGACATAATAATTATTTGTGTTAAGCAGGAGGACAAGTTCCTCCTGTTTATTCCCCAAGCTCTTGGCATTCATGTACAGGCAGGCAAGTGTCCCCTTGGGGGGCCACAGCCTTGCCTGCAGATTGTTCCAGGGCTGGGGCTATTGCGGGCTCCCTTAAGTGCCTTGATCTGCTGGCTTTGCAAGGGTTGCTCAGTGGGCCAGCAGTGGCGGTAGTTCCACCGTCCCCCGACGGGCTTAGTTTAAAGCCCGGTGGAGTGGGTCAGCCAGTCTGGCTGAGAAGAACCTCCTTCCCAGCAAAGATAGGTGAAGGCCATCCACTTAAATGCTGTCAGGCTGGGTTGGCTTCATGGAGGCAGGACCCAGCTCAGCCCGAGGGTGTGTGGCTCTTGCATGTGTTTCTGGGGGCCCCAGGTGACAGCAAGAGTAGCCCAGTCCTGCCTGAAGATGTATGCCCCCAGGCCAAGCTGGGCTGGGCCGGCTCCATGGCACAGGTGGTGCTGGGTCTCAGGCAGCTGGGGCCATGCCAT
>NW_005842812.1:692950-694327 GCF_000455745.1 Alligator sinensis | reverse complement strand
CCAGTCTGTGCATGGCATTGCCCAGGGAACATGCAACCCCCTCCCACCGCACACACTGCACCCACACAGTTGCTAGGGTGCGGTCTTTCACCCGCCACCTTCATTTCTGTGTTACACCCAGAACAGCACCTGGTGTGCCCCCCGTGGTGCAAGCATTGCGCCGCCTTCTCTTGCCCTTCGCTGGAACGTGAGTCACTGAGCAAGGCTGCTGCGTGGAGCCAAGGCCCAGGGCGAGTGTCCAACCTGCCCAGCTCTTCCAACACCCCCTTCTTCTGGCGAAGTGTGTAACAGCAGAAGACAAGGACGCACAGCGGTCGAAGTACTGCTGCCTGTAAGACTCTATGACTTTGCGGGGACACGGCTCCATGCCAGCTCTGGCTGTTCAGGGTGTGTTGGGAGGTTGCCATGGGTGTTCAGAAGCCGCCCAGCTCGATATTGGGGATCTTGACGCCAAAATCACCAAGCTCGCACCTGGAATGGAGCTGGCAGGGTGAATGCAGGTGGAAGTACAGCCTCGGGCTGAGCCACGGTCCCGCCGGGCAGGCGTCAAGAGGCTGAGCTGAGTTATCTGGGCCAGGTGGTGCCGGGAGAGGACACAAGGGCTCGGGGCCTGCAGCCCGCGTACCTCAGGCTGTCGGAGAAGGCCTCCACGCAGTACTTAGATGCTATAGTCCCCTCCATTTACAGACAGCCTGCCTCCTATGCCTGCCACATTGACAATGCAGCCCTGGCCTCTGCGCACCAGGGGCAGCAGGCTCAGCGTCACCTCATTCAGACCCACCAGGTTCACATCCAGCACCCTGGTTAAGTTGACCTTGCTCAGCCAGTCGTTGCAGCCAAAGCATCCCAAGACCCCTGCATTGTTCACCAGGCCCCAAAGCCCTGGAGAGACTTACTCTGTGCCTCCCCTACGCTCTCTGATGGGGCAGCCAACGCCTCCTGCCCTAACTCTGTTATGATGAGAGCCTGGTTTTGATTCAACAGAAAGTTTCCTCAACCCAACCTGCTTCCCCGGCAGGACTCTCCTGGGTAGGGGGAGGTCGGTCCCAGCTGTTAGGATTCGACTTGGATTCTGTTTGCCAGAGCCCTCCAAGGACTGACATGGCAACTCAGCTTGTCGAGTGAACTTTCATAGGAACCCCTAGGCCTTATTACAAGTTTCCTCCCTGTAATCTGAACCCAGAAAGTCTCATTGGATTAGAATTAATTACTGTAATTAGCATTTGGCACATTGCCTATCTTCCCAATCTTCAAGAAAGGGAAGTGGGCAGACCAAAACCGGATTCATAGATTCATAGATCCATAGATTCATAGATGTTAGGGTCGGAAGGGACCTCAATAGATCATCGAGTCCGACCCCCTGCATAGGCAGGAAAG
>NW_005842812.1:686340-691600 GCF_000455745.1 Alligator sinensis | reverse complement strand
TCCGGGCCTGCCGACTTAAAGGCATCCAGTTCTTCCAAGTGCCTCTGCACCATCTCAGGGTCTACGCGTGGCAGTCTGGCGCCTTGCTGCTGCCTCTCTACAACCCCAGTGAGAGCTTTGTCCTGCCCCTCGCTTAGGAACACTGAGGCAAAGCATTCAATAGGAACACTGAGGATGGCATTCAATGTAGAGAAATGCAGGGTACTCCACCTTGGGAGAAAAAAACAGCATCATACTTATAGGCTCGATGGCGCTATGCTCGCTAGCCCCACAACCGAAAGAGACTTGGGGGTTTTGATTGACCACAAGATGAACATGAGCCCCCAGTGCGATGGTGTGGCCGGCAGAGCAAACCAAACTCTGGCATGCATCTACTGATGCATCTTGAGCAAATCCAGGGGCATCATCCTCCCACTTTATTTCACCTTAGTGAGGCCGCCACTGGAGTACTGCATCCAGTTTTGGGCCCCCCCCACTTCAGGAGGGATATGGATAAGCTCGAGAGAGTCCAGAGGAGAGCCACCCATATAATCAAAGGCTTACAAGGAGAGGCTGAGGGACATGGGACTCTTGAGCCTGGAGAAGAGAAGGCTCAAGGGGGGACTTGGTGGCTGCCTATAAGTACATAAGCGGGGTGCATCAGGATCTGGGAGAACAGCTGTCCCCAAGGGATAACTAGGTCTAACGGCCACAAGCATCTCGAAGACTGATTCAGACTCGATATAAGGAAAACCTTCTTTCCAGTCCGAGTGTCCAGGGTCTGGAACAGACTCTCCCAGCGGTGGTGTGAGCACCTACTCTGGACTCATCCAAAAGGGGTTTGGATGTGTATCTTGCTGGGATCATCTGATCCCTGCAGACTTCCTGCCTTTGGCGGGGGGCTGGACTCGATCTCGCAAGGTCCCTTCTAGCCCCTAATGTCTATGAAATCTATGAATACGACCTGGCAAGCGGTTCCTTAGATGTTACAGCAGCCCCCTTTGGGGGTACCAGGCCTCGGCCCTCCACCGCCTGTGCGGGAGGTTACTTTCTGGATTCCTCGTTGCTCCAACAAGAATTCCAGGGCTGCTCCTGTCTCGCCAGCGTGGCAACGCAAAACACGCGCTCTCTTCGCTTGTCTACTCCTTTTGCAACTTTCTTATCCCAAATTGTCCAATCCCCTGGCTCTGTGCCAAGCATTTCTTCTATGGTGCACCCGTCCCCTTGCACTGTGCCAGCCAATTTCTCATAGGGAAGCTGCTGTGCCTTGCTTGCCTCCTGCTTGATCGCGGCACTCGCCTCTCCCAGTGGCACAGCAGGTGCTCTGTTCAAGGTTGTTGGTCAGCTCTGGGAAGGCTTGGACTATGGCTAAAAACCCTTAGCATAACTCAGTTTTCCCGCTACGCCAGCCTCTCCCGGCCCACAGCCTGAGCCTCTGCTGGAGCTGCCAAGTCGCAGCGCCAAGCCTCCCTTTGCTCCCCGACCTGCCCCTTCCCCCAGGCATTGGCCGCAGCGATGCTATTGGAGCTTTTGATGTCCAGGATCACCGTCTGCAGCCTCCCCAATGTCACCTGCCTCCACGCCGTACTCAGGGATGCCGCAGCCCCCTCCACTTAGGGCCAGCTTCCCGCCCCCTTTGCTGCTCACACTGACAACGCGGCCCCGGGCTCCCCGCACCAGGGGCAGCAGGCTCAGCATCACCTCTATCAGCCCCGCCAGGTTGACGTCCAGCACCCTGGTGAAGTCGGCCTGGCTCAGCTCGTTGGGGCCAAAGCAGGGGTGGCTCCAATGCCAGCGTTGTTCACAAGCCTCCAGAGCCCTGCGGAGGGCACGAGAGCTGTGGGCTGGCTCCTTCCCTGGCCCAATTCAGTTTTTTGGGATTTTTTTAGAGAGACTTTTTCGAGTTCCAGTCCAAATCAGCGAAATCAATTCCAAATCCACGAGTCAGTCATGAACCATACATGACCCGAGTACTGGCAAAGATCCTCCACCCCACCTGGGGCTTCAGATGTTTTCAAATCCTTTGGCAGGCCTCCTACATGCAGGCCCAAGCACAGAGGCTTGGGGTTTGGATGCCCCCAAGTTTCACTTGCTCTCAGCCAAAAGGCCCCAGGGGCAAGCCAGGAAGGAGTTTGCCATTTCCATAAAGTGGGCGTAAAGCCAAGACCTTGAACGTGGGAGAGTAAATACACATTACTTCCGCAGGTACTACCCCGTATCAGAAAAGCGGTTTCACCCGGGTGTGACTAGGAAAACCGCCCAGGTGGTCACGGTGTTTCCCCTGCCAGGGCTGGCTCCTTACCTGGCCCAACCCAGCTCCCAGAGCAGGAGCTCCGTGGCTCGGCCCTTGCCCCATGCCTCCCCTGCGCGCTCTGGTGGGGCAGCCGACCCCTCCTGCCCTGTGTTATGGCAAGAGTCCGGTTTTGACTCTACAGAAGATTTCTTCAAGCCAATCCCCTTCCCGGGCAGGACTGTCCTGGGCAGAGGGAGGTTGGTCCCAGCCTGTCCCGTTCTGCAGCCCGAGCCTCTGCTGGAGCTCACAAGGAACAGGGAAGGGCAGCAGGGGCTGGGGCACAGAAAGGGTCCCCAGGCAATGACCAAGGGCCGAGGGGCTGCAAGAAGCCAAAGGTGCAGGGGGAGGTCACGGGATCTGTTCTTTACCATCTTAAGCGCTCCCCAGGGATGAGTGGGACAGTCAGGGTAGTATCCCCCTGTGAGGGTCCCGTGGGGCTTTAGGGATGGGCCGCAGAGAGGCAAGGAGCAGAGTGGTTTGAAGGGCTTGGAGTGAATACGACTCCTTTCTCCAGCTGCCTCCTCCGACCCGTCTGCCTTTGCCCCAGGAGACAGCAGAGTCTGAGCTGCGGGGACCTGGGCAGTGTCACTCAGGGCCTTGTGCTCTTATGTACATGGAGGCGCTGGACAGGGAGCCGAGATCAGAGCTTGAGTGCGTGGGGACCAGCCCACGACAGCACAGGGCAGCACCACGAGTCACCTCGGGCTTGCACCTGCCCCTTTACTCAGGTGGTGGCCGCGGCGATGCTGCCAGAGCAGATGAGGTCCAGGATTACTGTCTGCAGCCTGCCCAATGTCGCCTGCCACAGCTGCTCGGCCCCCTGCTCCGTCAGACACGCCGCCAGCACCCACAGCCCCGGCCCGGCCAGATCCATGGTCAGCAGGTGCCCGAAGCGGGAGTCATAGCCCGTGATGAAGACATGTTTGTCTGGGAGGTTCCTGACCGTCTGCTGCTCCTGGTGCCATCGGCGCAGGACATAGAGTGCCGGGAGGGCCGCCAGGTACAGCCACATCCTCATGGGCAGCTTCTGGTTATGAAAGAAGTTACTTTAAGCCGAAGCAGCTTCTGACTCCTGGCTGCTGTCAGCAAAAACTCCTTGTACCTGTAAGGCAGAGTCTGGTCTCTCCAGCAATGCTCCAAGCGAGAAGCTTGCACATACGGGCCAGAGCAGCCACATGCCTATGTCTGGCAGGGGGCATGCCAGGACCAAGGTAATGCAGTTAAAATGGCACTGTGTAGTGGAGGGTTGCAGCCCTGTCTGCCTGCGGACAGGGCTCCCTATGAGAGTCTCATGGCCAGCTTCCAGTGGGAGGATCTTGGCTACACGCTGACTTTATGAAAATGGGAGACTCCTCCCCAGCTTGCTCCTACAGCTGTACGGCTGAGGGCAAGTGAAATCTGGGGGCATCCAAACCCCAAGCCTCCAGGCTTGGGCCTTCAAGTAGGATGCTTGCTAATGGATTTGGAAGTATCTGAAGCCCCAGGCTGAAAAGTCTGGGCTAAAGGATACTTGCCGGTAGCAGGGCCACATATGGTTCTTGAGTGATTGAAAGGATTTGGAACTGATCTGGCTAGACCTGGGACACGAAAACATTTCCTTAAAAATAAAATTTTTAAAAGGCTGTGTCTGGGCAGCACAGAGCTGGGCACCCACATGCGCCCACGGGGAACATCTATAAATGTGTGTCCTGGTGTCAACATTTCTGCCTGAGGAGGGAGGCAGGTCGCAGGTGTCCTCCTGCATTCTCCTGTCCTTGCATCTTTGCTCTGGCCATGTATCCTTTGCAGCAGAAAGGATAAACAACTGCCCAGGTCAGGAGGGACCCGGCAGTGGAGGGAGGAGCTGAGAGAGCAGCCGGAAAGCGTGTAAAAGTGTGTCCTGGTGTCGACGTTTCTGCCTGAGAAGGGAGCTGGTCTCTTCCCCTGTTCTTTTTTCCTTGCATCCTGGCTCAGGCTGCTTATCGTCTGCAGTGAATCCTAAGCCAGGAGATGTCCGGGCCTCTCACTTGTCCGGCTGGCCCTGGGGGCTGGAAGGGACTTGCTTTGTGGGGCCTTAGCTGAACCAAAGAGCAGAGAGGGGCAAAGGCGCCAGAACCAGCGGACCTGGCTCATTCCCACCTGATGGGAGCAGGAGAAAGTGCCGATATAACCGTGGTGGGAAGCAACCCCTCTTCCCCACCCCCAGTACCGAGCGGGGGCCATGGGTCACAGAAGGCGCTGGCTGCCAATGGCTGCTATGACCCAAGCCGCCCATGTGCTTGTTACAGGCTTCAAAGCCAAGGGGGTTGCCTGGTGGAAAGATGTGGACCAGGACAGACCCAGCGTTGGCAGGACCCAGCAGCTGGGTCGGGGATTAGGCATAGCTCTCTGGGGAGAACCTGGGGACTGGCAGGCAGAGGGGGCTGTCATCGCTGGTTCCTGGAGCCTTGCCCCATTGTCACTGCTGCAGGCTTGAAACCAAGGCCCCGTCCTTCCAAGGAAGCTCTGAGCCCAGCCTGCCTTGGAAACCGTGACGCGTCTTGCAGGGCTGGTAAGAGCTGCCCCCTGAGAGCACGGCATGGATGGACCTTGCCTTGGAGGGAGGCCTGATCTTGCCCTCACCCCAGAGCTCAAACTTCATTGGACCCTGTCCCCCAAAGTGCCTACAGCTGTCAGCTCCGGAGAGTGGCCACTGTGTGGGTGTCCCAGGCTGGGGAGGGAGAAGAGCTCATGTCCTGGGAAAATGCCCAAGGTGGAGGCTGACGAAGGTGGCTTTGTTTGGCATTGCCTGTAGATCGTGATGTCCCTAAAGCTCAGGCACTACCTGCACTGGCAGGGACAATGGCCTGGCCAACAAGTCTGCATGGAGTCGCTGAGAAAACATGCAACCCCCCTCCCACCACAACCATAGAGTCCCCAGGGTTCAGCCTTGCACCCGCCACCTTTATTTCTTTGTTACACGCTGAACAGTCTCTGCCGCGTCCCCCCATGGTGGAAACGTTGCTCCAG
>NW_005842812.1:683891-686329 GCF_000455745.1 Alligator sinensis | reverse complement strand
TGAGTCACTGAACAAGGCCGCTGAATGAAGCCAACTCCGGGGGCAAGGGTCCAGCCCGCTTTGCTCTTCCAACATCCTCTTGTGCTGGCGACGGTGTGTAACAGCAAAAGACAAGGACACGAGCGACTCCCTCCCCACTGCCCCACGTTGTAAAGCTTCCAGGTCTTATCGATATGGGCTGCTGCTGCCTTTGGCCCCCTTGCAGAGCGCAGCCCAGCAGTGTTTGGATTTCAGGTAGAGAAGAGCGGGTGCGCCTCCCACAAGTGGCGCTGGGACACCCCGGTAGCACCCGGGGCATCTCCGCTGCGCGGCTCCCGGGGACCTCGCTGCCTAGATGCCCAGGGCAGGCTTGGGCTGGGAGCAGGTCAGCGCGAGGCCTGCCCACGAGGTCGGCAGGTAGCTGAGCGGGAGGGAGAGGAGCTTGGCAACCCAGCCGCAGGAGTAGCGGGTGCGGGGGTGCTGGGCCGTCAGCGCGTGCTCCATGGCGTCGGTGACCAGGCGGAGGTTGTCACTAGGTAAGATGAGGATGAGCTTTCTGGTGGTCTCAGAGTCTATGCAGATAAAAAATCTGTCTGTGAGCAGCCCAGCTGGGCTGGGCTGTGGGAACAAGCAGTGCAAGGGACAGGGAAGCCCAGGGGCAATCTGGGCACCATTGCAGCAGCGGGGACTGGTGCTGGACTCTCCCCACACCTGGGCCCAGGGACCTGCCCCTTGGATTCCCAGCGGTTGAAGTACTGCTGCCCTTGTTTGGGGCATGGCTCCATGCCTGCTCCAGGCTGTTCAGGATGTGCTGGGAGTTTGACATGGGCCAGGCTGGGCCGCTGGTGCAGCTCCCATTGCCAAAGCTGGGCACGGTGCCCATGGGGGCTGGGGTCTCCATCAGTCCATGCCCCAGACTGGTCACTGCCCTGTCCCAGCAAAATTCCCCCCACAGGTTTCCAGCCCCCAAATCCATCACGGTCACACCCCAGCCCATGGGTCCGGCCCCCAGACTCACAGCGGTCAAAGTACTGCTGCCCGTAGGCCTCCTTGACCTCGGTGAGGGCACAGCTCCACACCTGCTCCAGGCTCTTCCGGATGCACCGGGCCTCTAAAATGGGTGTGCGGAAGCCGCCCGGCTCGATGATGGAGACCTTGACCGCAAAATTGCAAAGCTCGCGCCTGGAATGGAACTGGCAGAGTAAACGCGGGGTAGAAACCTGATTTGGCTTGACCCACGGCCCCGCCACAGCCCTCACCGGCACCCAGCTTCCCGTAGGGCTGGTGCATCTTTGTAAGCAGGCTGAGGGGAGGTAGCTGGGCTAGAAGGGGCCCAGGAGAGGACACAGTTCATGGGGGCTGCAGCCCATGTACCTCAGGCTATCGGAGAAGGCCTCCATGCCGTACTTGGCAGGGCAGTAGCCACCTCCAGTTATGGAGAGTTGGCCCGCTGCGCTGGTCACACTGGCGATGCGGCCCCGGGCTCTGCGCACCAGGGGCAGCAGGCTCAGCCCCACCAGGTACACGTCCAGCACCTTGACGAAGTCGGCCTTGCTCAGCCACTCGTTGGGGATAATTGGGGTCCTGGAGCCAGCGTTGTTCACCAGCCCCAGAGTCCGGTAGAGGGGAAAGCATGAGAGCTCTGGGCTGGCTCCTTACCTGGCCCGATCCAGCTCCCAGAGCAGGAGCACCGGGGCTCAGCCCCTGCCAGGCAGCTCCCCTGCACGCTCTGGTGGGGCCAGCAAAGCCCTCCTGCCCTGACTGAGTTATGATGACAGCCTGGTTTTGACTCACCAGGTTTCCTCAATGCAACCCCCTTCCCGGGCAGGACTGTCCTGGCCCGTTGGTCCCAGCTTGCCCCGTTCTGCAGCCCAAGCCTCTGCTGGAGCTGACAAGTGGCAGAGAAGGGCAGGCAGGGGCTGGGGCACGGAGCGGGCCCTCAGGAAATGACGGAGGGCTGAGAGGGATGTGAGGCTGCAGGACACTGAAGGGCGGGGGGAGATCACGGGGGATCTGCTCTTTACCATCTCGAGAGCTCCCCGGGGATGAGTGGGGCAGTCAGGGCAGCAGCCCCGGGATGGGCCACATTGAGGCAGACAGGCAGAGAGCAAAGTAGTTTGAAGGGCTTGAAGTGAATAGGGTTTCTCTCGCAACCCGCCCCCTCCTTTAGGATCTGCCCCTGCCCCTGGAGAAACTGGAGTCTGGGCTGCGGGGACCTCTGCGCAGCACTTGGCGGGAATCTCCTGCTTTTATGTTCAAGGAGGTGCTGTGCAGGGAGCCGGGATCAGGGTTGTGCTGCACGGGGACCAGCCCAGAACCAGTCCCCCGCACGGAGCAGAGCACAGCACGAGGCTTCACCTCGGTCCCCCACCTGCCCCTTCACCCAGGCACTGGCCGCAGCAATGCTGTCGGAGCAGGTGACATCCAGGATCACCGTCTGCCGCCTCCCCGATGGCTCC
>NW_005842812.1:679313-683866 GCF_000455745.1 Alligator sinensis | reverse complement strand
GCCCACCCCCCGCAGCCCCCGCCCGTCCAGCTGCTTGGCCAGCAGGTGCCCGAAGCCGGAGTCGCAGCCCGTGATGAAGACGTGTTTGTCCGGGAGGTTCCCGACCACCTGCCGCTCCCGGTACCATAGGCACAGGATGTATAGCACCAGCAGGGCCGCCAGGTACAGCCACATTGTTACAAATCCCTTTTGCCTGCAACTGGAATAATCCCGGATTTTCTCAGTGACGGTCCCAGTCTTATCGCCCTTCATCTGATCTCCCCCATTCCAGGCTTCTGGGTCGTGCAGCCCCTGGAAAGCAATGACCCCCGCTCTGGGGTGAGTCACAGACGCCGGAGGAGAAGAACTGTTCGGAAGAACACCTGGTTCTGCCCAGAGTTGCCGCCTTGCCAGATGTTGTTTCTTGAACAAGAGGCCTCTCCTTCTCCAAGACGTTCTGCGTGGACAGAGGAGCTGTTTCGGCAGGCTCTGAGGAGGGTCACCTGGGAGCAGGTCGCAAGGCGTCTACCACCGCTTACCGCCTTCTCCCGGCTGCGATTCTATGTCCAGGCAAACCCTGCTAGCACCCTCCCAGCATGGAGATGGGCACCCACGTGCACCCGTGGGCTCCTCAGGGCTTTGGCTGAGTGAAGCCGAGGGACAAGACCGGGTCCTGGTTCCTGGGAGGACCTGAAGGGACCCCGTGCTCGCGAGCAGACCAAAGCTTCCCACCTGCCCCCACCAAGGTACAACAGACGCCTGAGCTGAAGTTGTGTTTGCTTAGAGAAGTGGAGCCTCCTTTACCTGTGCTCTATAAAGGAATAGTGCACACACACACATGAATACACACATGTGTGCTTGCACACACAGATCACCAAGGAACTGACCTCTTTACATCAGTGTTCGTGGCAGGATGAGGTGGGAGCTGGGTGAGTGCAATGCCCCTGCGCAGCCCGGCTCAGGCGGTTCCTTACTTTGGCAGTCTGTGTCCCAGCCCTGGAGACCCCTGGCAGGGCTCCTGTTCCCAGGCACTTGGCAGACTAACTGAAAGGGGAAATCCTACCTGCACACGGGTCTCTGCACCCTTTTACTCAGGTCCTGTCCCGTGGATCATCCTGGTCGGGGCTGCGATGACTAGTAAAGCATGAACAAGTGCCCCAGGTCAGGAGGGAATGGAGATGGTGGAGGGAGGAGCTGAAACAACTGCCAGGAAGACATGTAAATGTGTGTCTTGGTGTCAACATTTGTGCCTGAGGAGGGAGGCGGATCGCAGGTGTCCTCCTGCGTTCTCCTTTCCTTGCACCTTTGCTCTGGTTGTTTATCTCTGCAGCAAGGAGGAAAAGCCAGGAGATGTCTAGACCTCTCACTCGTCCTCCTGACCCCAGCAGATGGGAGAGACTTGCTTTGTGTGGCCTTTGCTGAACCAAGGAGCGGAGAGGGGCAAAGGCACCAGAACCAGCGCAGCCCGGCTCATTCCCACCTGGTGGGAGCAGGAGTAAGTGCAGATATAACCCTGGGGGGAAGCTAGCCCTCTTCCCCATCCCCGGTATGGAGGGGGCGCCATGGGTCAGAGAAGGCGCTGACTGCAATGAGGGGGATAAGGCAAAATGCCGTGTTAATTAAAACTACAAACACATTAAAGACATCACATACATACACACACACACACACACACACACACACGCTCACAATCCCCCTGCAGATGTTATAGTTGCCAAAGTCCATTGCTCACTGCTACACTTAGGTGGCCAGCCTAGCCAGCATGAGAGATTAGGAACGGGGCGTACAGACGCATCTGTGTCCCAGTGAAGTTTTTGCAGAGTGTCTCCCACTTCTTGCTGCTAAGTCTCTCTCCTTTATAGGGGTTATCAGGTTGGTGTTGGGTGTCTGGTCCACCTTTCCTGACTAAAGTACAATAGCAAGTTTAATATATAAGAGCAAACTTAAAATTGCTAACTAAAAATCCCTACATAGGGAGGGCCTGATCTGCCCTCAGCCCTGGAGGACAAACTTCACTGAACGTTGTCTCCCGAAGTGCCTGTGGCTGCCAGCTCCAGACAGCTGCCCCTCCATGGGCGTCCCAGATCAGCCTGGGCACATCCTGGGAAAACGCCCAGTGGGGAACCTGAGGAAGGGGGTTTCATTGCCTGTGGATCAGGGTGTCCCTACAGCTCATCACTACCTGCACTGGGAGGGAAAGCGGCCTGGCCTAACCAGTCTGTGCATGCAGTCGCCCAGAGAACATGAACCCCCGCCCTCCAGTGCCCCCATAGAGTCCCCAAGCTTCGGTTTTTCACCTGCCACCTTTATTTCTTTGTTACACCCAGAACAGCGTCTGCCCCATCCCTGCATCATGGAAGCGTCGCCCCAGCTTCTCTTGCCCTTCGCTGGAACACCAGTCACCAAGCAAGGCCACTGCGTGGAGCCAAGTCTGGGGGCAAGTGTCCAGCCCGCCTGGCTCTTCCAACACCCCCTTCTTCTGGCAAAGGTGTGTAACAGCAAAAGACAAGGACCCACACAACTCCCTCCCCACCACCCCACCTTGTGAAGCTCCCATGTCCCGTGCTCAGAGGTGTGAGCTGCTGCTGCCCATGGCCCCTTGCAAAGCGCAGCCCAGCAGTGTTTGGATTTCAGGTAAAGAGCGGGTGCACCTCCCACAAGTAGTGCTGGGACACCCCGATAGCACCCAGGGCATCTCCCCTGCACAGCTCCTAGCTCCTGGGGACCTCGCTGCCTAAATGCCCTGGGCAGGCTTGGGCTGGTAGCAGGTCAGCACAAAGTCTGCCCACGAGGTCGGCAGGTAGCTGAGTGGGAGATAGAAGAGCTTGGCGTCCCAGCCGCAGGAGTAGCGGGTGCGGGGGTGCTGGGCCGTCAGCGCGTGCTCCATGGCGTCGGTGACCAGGCGGAGGTTGTCACTAGGTAAGATGCGGATGAGCTTTCTGGTGGTCTCAAAGTCTGTGCAGATAAAAAATCTGTCTGTGAGCAGCCCAGCTGGGCTGGGCTGTGGGAACAAGCAGCACAAGGCACAGGGGAGCCCTAGGGATAATCTTGGCACCATCGCAGCACCGGGGACCAGTGCTGGACCCTCCTCACACCCCGGCCCAGGGACCTGCCACTCGGACTCACAGCGGTTAAAGTACTGCTCCCCGTAGGCCTCCTTGACCTCGGCAGGGGCAGAGCTCCACACTTGCTCCAGGCTGCTCAGGACGTCCTGGGAGGTTGACATGGGTGTTCGGAAGCCGCCTGGCTCGATGATGGAGACCTTGACCCCGAAATTGCGGAGCTCGCGCCTGAAATGGAACCGGCAGAGTGAACACGGGTTGAACCATGTTCCCGCCACAGCCTTTGCCAGCACAAGCATGGCTGGTGCGTCCTTGTGAGGAGGCTGAGGAGAGTTAGCTGGGCCAGGCGGTACCCAGGAGAGGACCCAGGCCAGGGGGGCTTCAGCCTGCATACCTCAGGCTGTCGGAGAAGGCCTCCACGCCGTACTTAGAGATGCAGTAGCCCCCTGCATTTACAGACAACCTGCCTCCTATGCTGGTCACGTTGACAACGCGGCCCCGGGCTCTGCGCACCAGGGGCAGCAGGCTCAGCGTCACCTCGATCAGCCCCACCAGGTTCACATCCAGCACCCTGACGAAGTCAGCCTTGCTCAGCCACTCGTTGTGGCAAACGCATCCAAAGACCCCCGCGTTGTTCACCAGACCCCAGAGCCCTGGAGAGAGGAGACCATGAGAGCGCTGGGTCAGCTTCTTACCTGGCCGCATCCAGCTCCCAGAGCTGGAGCTCCATGGCTCAGCCCTTGCCCTGTACCTCCCCTGCGCACTCTGGTGGGACCAGCAAAGCCCTCCTGCCCTAAATGCATTTTGGCAAAAGTCCGGGTTTGACTCAAGAGAAGATTTCCTTCCCCGGCAGGACTGTCCTGGGCAGAGGGAGCTCAGTGCCAACCTCTCCTGTTCTGCAGCCCGAGCCTCTGCTGGAGCTGACAAGGGGCCAGGGAAGGGCAGGCAGGGGATGGGGCATGGAGAGGGTCCACAGGCAGCGACCATGAGCCGAGGGGGATGTGAGAGAGGCTGCAAGACACCAGATGGGCCAGGGGAGGTCACTGGGGATCTGCTCTTTACCATCTTGAGCACTCCATGGGGATGAGTGGGGCAGTCAGGGCGGCAGCCCACTGTGAGGGTCCCGTGGGCTTTGGGGATAGGCCACAGTGAGGCAGACAGGCAGGGAGCAGAGTATTTTGAAGAGTCCCGAGTAAATACGGCATCTCTCTCCACCTGCCCCCTCCTTTACGGTCTGCCTTTGCCCCTGGCGAGACCAGAGTCGGCTGCGGGAACCTCTGGGCAGTGCCATGTGGGTGTCCTATGCTCTTATGTTCAAGGAGGCACTGGGCAGGGAGTCGGGATCAGGGTTTGGCTGCACAGGGACCAACCCAGAATCATCCCACCACAGAGCAGAGGGAGCACCAGGCCTCACCTCGGTCCCCCACCTGCCCCTTCACCCAGGCGGTGGCTGCGGCGATGCTGTCAGAGCAGGTGACATCCAGGATCACCGGCTGCAGCCTCCCCCACGGC
>NW_005842812.1:677450-679244 GCF_000455745.1 Alligator sinensis | reverse complement strand
CGGGTGCCCTAAGCCGGAGTCGCAGCCCGTGATGAAGACGTGTTTGTCCGGGAGGTTCCCAACCATTTGCTGCTCCCGGTACCATCGGCGCAGGACATACAGCACCAGCAGGGCCACCAGGAACAGCCACATCCTCGCAGTGGCTTCTGGCTACAAACAAAGTGACTCTAAGTAGAAGCCACTTCTGACTCCTGGTTGCTGTCAGCGAAGACTCCTCGTACCTGTATGGCAAAGTCCGGTCCCTCTAGCAAGACTCCCCGCCTGCTGCAAGTGAGAAGCTTGCAGACACTGGCCAGAGCAGGTGTGTCTGTGTCTGGGCGGGGAACACCCCAGCATGGAGCTGGGCACCCGCACGCGTCCGCAGACTCCTCAGGGCTTTGCCTGAGTCCTGGTGTCTGGGAGGAACTGAACAGGTCCCCTGCAATTGCAAGCAGAGCAAATCTTCCCACCTGCCCCCGCCAAGGTACAACAGATGCCTCAGGGGAGGCTGTGTTTGCTCAGCGATATAGAGCTGCTTTACCTCTGCACTGTGCAGGCATAGTGCACACACATGCATACACGTGGTCACACACACAGATCCTGGTGGGACTGTCCAACAGCCTCTTTGCATCCTTGTACATGGCAGGACGAGGTGGCAGCTGGGAGCAGTTGGCAAGTGCATCCCAGGCAGGCTGCCTCAGGCAGTTCCTTACCTTGGAAATCCGTGTCCCAGCCCTGGAGACCCCTGGCAGTGCTCCCGTTCCCAGGTGCTCTGCAGGCTAACTGGAAGGGAAATGCTATCTGCACCGAGGTCTCCACCCTGGATTTCAGGTCCCGCCTGGTGGGTCATCCTCCTTCCTCTGCTGATTAGCAAATTGTGAACAACTCCCCCAGATCAGGATGGAGGTGATGGAGGAGGGAGCTGAGACAGCAGCCAGGTGATGATAGAAAGGTGAGGCCCTTCAGTCGGTGCATGTGAACACATGTGTGTGCGTGAGTCCCAGTGTTGGTATTTCTGCCTGTGGGGAGCCCAAGAGTAGATTTCTGTTTGTTCCTGTGCCCAGAACAGCCTCTGTAGTGTTGATTTCCTTGTGTTGGACAGACCTGAGGGCAGGCCTGAGGTCAAGGAATCACAAGAGATTGGGACTGAAAGGGCATCTTCTTGGTCTCTTGTGGGCAAAGATCAAGTGTAGTCGCTGAGCTGGTCTAATGCCTGAGCCAAGATGGATTTCAAATGGCAGTGTGTAGTGGAGGGTGCACCCCGATCCACATGAGGACAGGACTGCCTATGAAAGCCTCCTAGTTCGCTTCCCACTGGCCAGCTTCTAGCAGGAGGAGCTCAACTACACACCAACTTCATAGAAATGGGGGACTCTTCTCTAGCTTGCTCCTGAGGCTGTTGGCTGAGGGCAAATGAAACTCGGAGGCATCCAAACCCCAAGCCCCTGGGCTTGGGCCCGCACGTGGGATGCCTGCCAATGGATTTGGATGTATCTGAAGCCCCAGACTTGGGGTGCAGGGGACTTGCGAGTAGCAGGACCACATATGGTTTTTGAACGATTCAAAGGATTCAGAACGGATCTGGCTAATGCAACCTGGAACACGAAAAGTTTTCCAAAATATATTTAAAAAACCCCAACCCAAAAAACTCGCCTGACCCCTACTCAGGAGCTACATGCTCAAAGGATGAGCAGGGAGGCAGGTGGCAGGTTTCTTCCTATGTCCTGGTGTCCTTGCATCTTGACTTGGACAGCATAGAGGAATAACCGGATGTCCCAAGCTCTCACTTGTCCTGGTGGCCCCAGGGCATGGGAG
>NW_005842812.1:673725-677357 GCF_000455745.1 Alligator sinensis | reverse complement strand
CGGTGCCGGGGTGGTGGATTGGGCACAGAGCTGCGGGGATAACCTGAAGAGTGCAGGTAAAGGGGTCTGCCGCCACTGGTTACTGGAGCGTTACTCTGTTGTCAGGCTCTGTGGCCAAGGGGCTTGTGTGGCCAGCTAGGGACCAGAAAGTTTCATAGATTCCTAGATGCCAGGGTCGGGAGGGGCCTCAACAGATCATCGAGTGCGACCCCCTGCCCTGGGCAGGAAAGAGCGCTGGGGTCAGATGACCCCAGCCAGATGCCTATCCAGCCTTCTCTTAAAGACCCCCGAGGGAGGGGAGAGAGTTGTGAGTTCAGTCCCGGGTGTGTGGCCCTGAGCTTCGCAGTGGGAAACTGCAGCTCTCTTCTCAGTGTTGAAGGCCTGAAACCAAGGCCCCTGCTTTGGGGAAGCTCTGAGCCCTGCCTGCCGGAGCCCGGGATGCTGCTTGCAGGGCTAGTGAGAGCTGCCTCCTGAGAGCCCAGCCAGCAGGTGCCTGAAGCCATAGTCGCAGCCCGTGATGTGTTTGTCCCGGAGGTTCCCGACTGTCTGCTGCTCCCGGTACCATCGGCGCAGGAAGTACAGCACCAGCAGGGCCACCACGTACTGCTGCCTTTTGCCTGCAAACATCATCCAGGTTCTTTTGACTGACAGTCCCAGTCTTATCGCCCTTCATCTGATCTCCCCCATTCCAGGCTTCTGGGTCATGCAGCCCCTGGAAAGCAATGACCCCCGCTCTGGGGTGAGTCACAGACGCCGGAGGAGAAGAACTGCTCAGAAGAACAGCTGGTTCTGCCCAGAGTTGCCGCCTTGCCAGATGTTGTTACTTGAACAAGAGGCCTCTCCTTCTCCAAGAAGTTGTGGGGGCAGCGGGGCTGTTTGGGCAGACCCTGAGGAAAGTTGACTGCTGTTTTTGAGGATGAAATTCAGGATCCCTGCTGTGTGTATCATCTGTGATTTAATTCCATCGGTTTCAGTGTGAACATTTCTGGTATGGCTCTGAAATGCCCATCTCCGTCCCACTGCAAGGACTGGGGGCAGGTCGCAAGGCGTCTACTGCCACTTACCGCCTTCTCCCGGCTGCGACTCTGTGTCGAGGCAAACCCTGCTAGCACCCTCCCAGCATGGAGATGGGCACCCGCATGCGCCCGTGGGCTCCTCAGGGCTTTGGCTGAGTGAAGCCGAGGGACAAGACCGAGTCCAGGTTCCTGGGAGGACCTGAAGGGACCCCGTGCTCGCGAGCAGACCAAAGCTTCCCACCTGCCCCCACCAAGGTACAACAGACGCCTGAGCTGAAGTTGTGTTTGCTTAGAGATGTGGAGCTTCCTTTATCTCTGCGTTATGAAGACCTAGTGCGTACACACCCACGTGCACACACACATGCACACACATGCTCGCATTCACAGATCACCTTGGGACTGACCAACAGCCTCTTTACATCAGTTTACATGGCAGGATGAGGTAGCAGGAGAGGCTGGTGAATATGATGCCCCTGAGCAGCCCGGCTCAGGCGGTTCCTTACCTTGGCAGTCTGTGTCCCAGCCCTGGAGACCCTCGACAGGGCTCCCATTCCCAGGCACTCGGCCGACTAACTGGAAGGGGAAATCCTACCTGCACACGGGTCTCTGCACCCTTCTACTCAGGTCCTGTCCTTGGATCATCCTGATCAGGGCTGCGATGAACAGTGCCCAAGGTCAGGAGGGAATGGAGATGGTGGAGGGAGGAGCAGAGACAACTGCCAGGAACCGATGTAAATGTGTGTCTTGGTGTCGATATTTGTGCCTGAGGAGGGAGGTAGATCACAGGTCTCCTCTCCCACGTTCTCCATTCCTGTCCTCTTTGCTCTGGTTGTTTATCTCTGCAGCAAGGAGGAAAAGCCAGGAGATGTCTGGTCCTCTCGCTTGTCCTGCTGGCTCCAGGGGATGGGAGGGATTTGCTTTGTGGGGCCTTTGCTGAGCCAAAGAGCAGAGAGGGGCGGAGGTGCCAGAACCAGGGAGACCCGGCTCATTCCTACCTGATGGGAGCAGGAGTAAGTAAAGATATAATCCTGGGGGAAGCAACCCCTCTTTCCTGTCTCGTACCGAGAGGGAAGCGCAGGGCAGAGAAGGCGCTGGCTGCTGATGGCTGCTATGACCCAAGCCCCACTTGTGCTTGTTACGGGCTTCAAAGCCAAAGGTGTTGCGTGGTGGGAAAGATGTGGACCAGGATGGACCCAGCATGGGCAGGTCCCAGCGGCCAGCTGGTGGATTGGGCATAGAGCTGTGGGGAAATCCTGGGGAACGCCGGGCAGAGGGGACTGCTGTCACTGGTTACCAGACCCTTGCCACATTGTGAGCGCTGGAGGCTTGAAACCAAGGCTTCGTCCTTCAGAGAAGCTCTAAGCCTGGCCTTGGAAATGGTGATGCTGCTTGCAGGGCAGGTGAGAGCTGCCACCTGAGAGCATGGCCTGGATGGGCCGTGCCTGGCGGGGAGGCCTGATGTGCACCTGCCCCTGGAGGACAAACTTCATTGAACCCCATCTCCCAATGTGTCTGCGGCTGCCAGCTCCAGGGAGCAGCCCCTCTGTGGGTGTCTTGGGCAAGCCCAGACTGGGGAGGGAGGAGAGCTCTCATCCTGGGAAAATGCCTAATGTGAAGCTGAGAAAGGGGGTTTTATTGCCCATGGATCAGGGTGTCCCTACAACTCAGGCACTACCTGCACTGGCGGGAAGAGCAGCCTGGCCTAACAAGTCTGTGCATGGTGTAGCCCAGAGAACATGCAAGCCCCCTCCCACCACCACCTTAGAGTCCACAGGGTTCGGTCTTTCACCCGTCACCTTTATTTCTTTGTTACACCAAGAACAGTGTCTGCCCCGTCCCCCGTGGTGGACGCATCGCCCCAGCTTCTCTTGCGCTTCGTGGGAACGCCAGTCACTGAGCAAGGCTGCTCCGTGGAGCCAAGTCCGGGGGTGAGTGTCCAGCACGCCTGACTTCCAACACCCGCTTCTACTGTGAAAGGTGTGTAACAACAAAAGACAAGGACCTGCGCGACTCCCTCCCCACTGCCCCACCTTGTGAAGCTCCCACGTCAGAGTGGAGGGTGCTCAGAGGTGTGGGCTGCTGCTGCTCGTTGTGGCAAACGCATCCAGAGATCCCTGCGTTGTCCACCGGGCCCCGGAGCCCTACAGAGAGGAGAGTGTGAGAGCGCTGGGCTGGCTCCTTACCTGGCCCAGGCCAGGTCCCAGAGCAGGGGATCCGTGGCTCGGCCCTTGCCCTGTACCTCCCTTGCAGTCTCTGATGGGGCAGCCGACCCCTCCTGCCCTGACTGCGTTATGATGAGGGTCTGGTTTTCACTCAACAAAAGTTTTCCTCAAGCCAACCCCCTTCCCGGGCGGAACTGTCCTGGGCAAGGGGAGATTGGTTCCAGCCTCACCTATTCCAGTGCCCAAGCCTCTGCTGGAGCTGACAACGGGCAGAGCCAGCCCTCACCTTTGTCCCTCACCTGTCCCATCACCCAGGCAGTGGAGGCATGGATGCTGTCAGATTTGGTCACATCCAAGATCACCGTCTTCAGCCTCCCCAACGTCACCTGCCACAGCCGCTCGGCCCCCTGCTCCGTCAGACACGCCGCCAGCACCCGCAGCCCCCGCCCGTCCA
>NW_005842812.1:664049-673715 GCF_000455745.1 Alligator sinensis | reverse complement strand
GAAGCTGGAGTCGCAGCCCGTGATGAAGACGTGTTTGTCCGGGAGGTTCCCGACCACCTGCCGCTCCCGGTGCCATCGGCGCAGGATGTATAGCACCAGCAGGGCCGCCAGGAACAGGCACATCCTTGCGAGTGGTTTTTGCCTGTAAAAAACGGTAATTCCAGGATTGTTTCAGTGACAGCCCCATTCTTATCTCCCTTCGTCTGATCTCCCCAAACCCAGGCGTCTGGGAGGTGCAGACCCCGGACCTGAATGATGCCCGCTCTGGGGTGAGTCACAGAAGCCAGAGGACGAGGGGTGCGTGGAAGAACACCTGGCTCTGCCAAGCGCTGCCACATTTCCAGGTGTTTGTCCTTGAATACGAGGCCTCTCCTTTTCTAAGGAGTTCTCTGTGGACAGAGATGCTGTCTGAGCAGGCCCTGAGGTGGGCTGACTGCTGCTTTTGAGGATGACGTTCGGGATTCCTGCCATGGGTATCGTCTGCGTTTCGATTCCATTGGTTTCAGCGTGAACATTTCTGGTACAGCTCCAAAATGCCCCCCGAGACAGACTCACTGCGTCCTGCCCAGTTGTGTTCAAGGAACATCTCAGGCCCACGGCAAGGACTGGGGACAGCTTGTGAGCCCTCTTGTGCTACCAGCTGCAATTCTGTGTCCGGGCAGGCCCTGCTACCACCCACTCAGCATGGAGATGGGCAGACACGTGCCCACAGACTCCTCCGGGCTTTGGCTGAGTTGATGGGCAGGACTGAGCCCTGGTGCCTGGGATGAACTGAAGGGACCCCCCCGCACTCACAAGCCAAGCAAAGCTTCCCACGTGCCGCCACCAAAGTATAAAAGATGCCTGAGCTGAGGTTGTGTTTTCTCAGAGGTGTGGAGCCTCCTTTACCTCTGCGCGAGGCAGGCATAGTGCATGCACTCCCACATGCACATGCACATGTGTGCTCACACACACGGATCACCTTGGGACCAGCCAACAGCCTCTTTACATCATTGTACGTGGCAGGATGAGGTGGCAGCTGGGAGATCCTGGTAAGCACAAGGCCCCCAGGCAGGCCAGCTCAGGCGGTTCCTTACCTTGGCAGTCTGTGTCCCAGCCCTGGAGACCCCCGGCAGGGCTCCCGTTCCCAGGCACTTGGCAGACTAACTGGAAGGGGAAATCCTAGCTGCACACAGGTCTCCGCACCCTTCTACTCGGGTCCCGTCCCGGGGATCGTCCTGGTCGGGGCTGCGATGACTAGTAAAGCATGACAAGTGCCCCAGGTCAGGAGGGAATGGAGATGGTGGAGAGAAGAGCTGAGGCAACACTCAGGAACAAATGTAAATGTGTGTCCTGGTGTTGACATTTGTGCCTGAGGGAGGCAGATCGCAGGTTTCCTCCTACACATTCCCCTGTCCTTGCATCTTGGCTCAGGCCATTTATCCTCTGCAACAGAGTGGAAAAGCCAGAAGATGTCCTGGCCTCTCACTTGTCCGGCTGGCCCCAGGGCATGGGAGGGACTTGCTCTGTGGGGCCTTTGCTGAGCCAAATAGCAGAGAAGGGCAGAGCTGCTGGACCCAGCAGGACCCGGCTCATTCCCACCTGGTGAGAGCAGGGGCGTGTGCAGTTATAAGCCTGGGGTGAAGCATGCCCTCTCCTCCACCTCTGGTACCCAGCTAGGGCTACCAGGCAGAGAAGGTACTGGCTGCCAATGTCTGCTTTGGCCCAAGTTGCCCATGTGCTTGTTCCAGGCTTCAAAGCTAAGGGAGCTGCCTGGTGGGAAAGATGTGGACCGGAATGGACCCAGCATAGGGCTCTGAGGATTACCTGGAAAGCCTTGGGCAGAGAGGCCTGCCACTGCCGGTTACTAGAGCACTGTCCCATTGTCAGCACTAGAAGCTTGAAAGCAAGGCCCCATCCTTCCAGGAAGGTCTGAGCCTGGCCTGCCTTGGAAACTGCAATGCTGCTTGCAGGGCAGGTAAGCGCTGACCTCCAAGAGCACAGCCTGGATGAGACCTGCCTGGGGGGAGGCCTGATCTCCCCTCGTCCCTGGAAGACAAACTTCCTTGGACCCTGTCCCCCTGTTGCTGCCAGCTCCAAGGAGCAGCCCCTGCAGGGGTGTCCCCAGCTGGCTCAGGTTGGGCATCCTGGGAAAATGCCCAAGGCGTGGCTGAGGAAAGTGACCTTTTTTGGCATTGCCCATGGATCAGGATGTCCCTACATGTACTGGCAGGGAGAGCGACCTGACCTAACAAGTCTGTGCATGGAGTCTCCCAGAGAACATGCAACCCCCTGCCCCAGCCCCTCCCTAGAGTCCCCAGGGTTTGGTCTTTCACCCGCCCCTGGTCCCTGTCCTACCCCGACATAGGGCCCCCCACAGGGTTCCTGCCCCAAGGCCATCACATTCACACCCCTGCACTGGGGATGCGCCCCTCAGACTCACAGTGGTCAAAGAACTGCTGCCCATAGGCCTCCTTGACCTGGGTGATGGCACGGCTTCATACCTGCTCCTAGCCCTTCCAGATGTGCTTGGCCTCTACACTGATGTTTGGAAGGTGCCCAGCTTGCAGATGGAGACCTTGACCCTGACATTGCAGAGCTTTGGAACTGGCAGGGTGAACGCGGGGCGGGAGCCCAGCCTTGGGCTGAGCCAGGGCCTCGCCACAGCCCCTCAGGCACCCAGCTTCCCGGAGGTTGCAGAGCTGGTGCATCCTTGTGAGGAGACTGGGAAGTGCTGTGTTGTTTTCTCGTGCTCGCAGCCCTGGGGATGTGTGTCGAGGCCCAGAGACAGGATGAAAGCAGAGAGGTCCCGGGGCTCCTCCCCACAGCAACTGCCTCTGCCTCCTTTTGGGGAGGTGGGTGCTGCCATGTCCTGCTGTCTTTGCATCCTGGCCTAGGCTGCGATCTGCTACAGGGAGCCCTAAGCCAAGCGTGTCCCAGCCTCTTGCTGGCATGGCTTAGAAGGGAACTGCTCTGTTTGGCCCTCCCTGGGGCTGAGCCAGCGACCGGAGATGGGCACAGATGCTAGACCCTGCTGGGATCCCTGTGTGCGCCCTGACGTTCCCGCCCGCTGGGTGTGGGGGCACGTGCAGCTCTGAGCCAAGAGGGGCAGGACACACATCGACCACCCCCAGGATGCAGAGACAGGGCACCGAAGGGCCTGGCCCCTTTTGCCTTCCCGTGGTGTTAAACAGAGAAAACGCAGTGTCCCCCGCATGGGTAATGCGTCTTTATTACACCAAGAACAGCTTCTGCTCTGGCCCTGCCAATGGCCCCCCCTTCTCCAGCATGCCGCTGGACCATTAATAACTAACCAAAGCCCACAAGACACTGCCATGTGGAGACAAGAAGCCCGCAATGTCTGGGCCTCCCAGCTCCTTCCAACACCTCCTGCCAGCCAAGGTGTGCAACAGTGAACGATAAGGACACCTACCACTCCCCCCACCGCTACCCGCCACTCTTGGAAAGCTTGTAGGCTGCTACGTGATTGGAAATCTGGACTGCTGCCATCTGGGGCTCACTCCATTCCAGAGCTGAGCCCTCTCTGTGGTGAGATAGAAGCTAGAAAAGAGTCATTAAGCATCGCGTGCCAGGCGCTGGGATGCTGGGGATCCACATAGAGCATCTCGGCGGCACGGCTCCAGCTTTGGCAACGTTGCTGCCTAGATGCCCTGGGCAGGCTTGGGCGTACTGCAGGTCAGCAGGTAGTCTGCCCATGAGGTTGGCAGGTAGGAGACGGGGAGGTAGAAGAGCTTGGCGTCCCAGCCACAGGAATAGCGGGTGCGGGGGTGCCGGGCCGTCAGCGCGTGCTCCATGGCGTCGGTGACCAGGTGGAGCTTGGGGCTGGTCGTGAAAAGGAGCTCCTTCAACTTCTCAATGCCTGCATGGAGGGAAATCTGGCAGTGAGGAGCCCAGCCAGGCTGGGGCACAGGAACTAGCATCACGAGGGCCAGGGGAGACCTGGGGACAATTTGGGCTCCATTGCAATGGCCAGGACAGGCCCTGGACCCTCCTCCCCCACCAGCTCTCCAGAGCCCGGGGAGGTTCTGGTCCCGGCAGAGCAGGGTGAAGCTGTGCACACGGCTGCATCGTCCCCACTCTGCAGCCCTGGGGGGCTGACTGGTCCCCAGCAGGGACAGCCCTTGCTTGGGGTCTCCCCACACCTGTGCCCACAGCTGAGCAGGTTTGCAGACAAGCTCGGCTGCAGGGCACGGGGTTGCCACATCTGCCTGCAGTGTCCTGCGCTGCCCAGACGCTGCTTGTGTGCTAGGCCTTGCCAGGGAGATAGCTCCCAGGTCCCGGATGCTGCAGCCCAGTGCTGCCAAAGCCATGACTGGGCTCTGCACTGCGGGGCTGGGATCTCTGCCAGAAATTCATCCCCCCAGGCTGAGCCCTACTCTCACCTCCCCAGCCCCCCATGGCTTGAAGCTGTAATGAGGCAGGTTTAGGAAGGAAAAACTTCCTCACAGTCAGAGCAGGGAGGCCATGGGATAGATGGTAGGGACAGTGGGGGACTCTCCATCGCTGGAGGTGTTCAAGGAGAAGCTGGGCAGCTGCTGGGCAGCGAGGATCTAGGCGTAGCGATGCCTGTATTCTGCTATGGAGGCTTCTGGACTTTGCTGGCTGCTGCATGGGGCTGGGAGAGAATTCTCCCCCTGCTTCTGCTCCATGTCCCAGGGCATGTTTAACACTCTCCCCCCCACCCCAAAGGCACTCGGTGCTGGCTGCAGCCCAGGTTGGGGGTGAGGACAGGACTGTGCAAGTTCCCCTGCCATGACTCACCCCGGAGGGTCCTGGCTAGAGGGTCTTGCCCTTCCACTCAGGGTTAAACCGATGCGGCATTGGGGTTGGGAAGGAATTTTAACTCCTGGTCAGATTGGTATGGACTGGGGGCTTTGCTTTCCTCTGTAGCAGGGGGTTTAGCCTCCACCTGGGATCTCTTGAGTGTCTATTAACAACCTTTGCATTGGCAGGATGTTGGTGGCCACAGTCCCCTGCTTTCCCTGTGGCCAGGCCAGGTGTGATGCCTGGGACTGTGTCAGGGGTGACGGTAGTTTTGCTAAGAGGTTGAACAATGGGTTTGTCGGGTGGCTTGGGCAGGGCTCATCCGGCTTCAGGCAGCTGGTTGGACTAGATGCAGAGGTTCTTTCCCATCGCAGTCCTCTACATATCGATGAGTTCTCCCCCATGGTGTCCCAGCCTCTACCCCATCCCCCTCCCACCCTGGCACCAGGCACCTGCCCCGTGGACTCACAGCAGTCAAGGTACTGCTGCCCGTAGGCCTCCTTGACGTTGGCAGAGGCACAGCTCCACACCTGCTCCAGGCTCTTTTGGACACGCTGCACATCTAGAATGGGTGTTCGGAAGCCGCCCGGCTCGATGATGGAGACCTTGACTCTGAAATCACGGAGCTCGCGCCTGGAATGGAACCGGCAGGGTGAACACAGGTGAAAGCACGGCCTTGGGCTGAGACATGGCCCCAGCACCCAGCTTCCTGGACACTGCGGGGCTGGGTGCGTCCTTGTGAGCCGCTTGAGGCGCATTAGCTGGTGGGCCCAGGAGAGGACCCAGGCCAAGGGGGATGCAGCCCACATACCTCAGGCTGTCGGAGAAGGCCTCCACACCGTACTTGGAAGGGCCGTAGCCCCCTCCGAACACAGCCAGCCGGCCCATCACACTGGCCACATTGACGATGCGGCCCTGGGCTCTCCGCACCAGGGGCAGCAGGCTCAGCGTCACCTCGATCAGCCCCACCAGGTTCACGTCCAGCACCTTGACGAAGTCGGCCTTGCTCAGAAATTCGTTGGGGCCTGTGGGGGCCCCGATGCCGGCGTTGTTCACCAGGCCCCAGAGCCCTGTGGAGGGGAGAGCGTGAGAGCGCCAGGCTGGCTCGTCCCTCCAGCCCGGTCCCAGATTTAAGAGCGGTGCTTGGCTCTCACCTTCGCACTCTCTATGGAGTCCAGCAAACGCTCCTGCTCTAATGGTGCTTTGGGAGGAGTCAACAGAAGGTTTCCCTAAACCAACCCACATCCCACGGGACGTGTCAGTGCTTCCTCCGGACACAGAGACCCAGGGGCCTGGGAGGACACGGGGATGCAGGCGAGGGGGCATGTGACCACCCCCACCAGGTCTGCTGCCCATGTCTGCCAGGGCCATGGAGATGCTGCAGGCCATGGCTAGATGGGGACCAGCCCAGAACCAGCCCCCCGGATGGAGCAGAGGGCAGCGCCACACCTCACCTCGGTCCCCAACCTGCACCTTCACCCAAGCAGCAGCTGCAGTGATGCTGTCAGATTTGGTCACATCCAGGATCACTGTCTGCAGCCTCCCCGATGTCTCCTGCCGCAGCCGCTCGGCCCCCTGCTCCGTCAGACACGCCGCCAGCACCCGCAGCCCCCGCCCGTCCAGCTGCTTGGCCAGCAGGTGCCCAAAGCCAGAGTCGCAGCCCGTGATGAAGACGTGTTTGTCCGGGAGGTTTCTGACCATCTGCCGCTCCCGGTACCATCGGCGCAGGAGGTACAGCGCCAGCAGGGCCACCAGGTACAGCCACATCCTTGCAGTGGCTTCTGGCTACACACCAAAAAATACTCATTTTTGGTTGATTTTTTTCCCCCCTCTGTGACTGATCTCCCCATTTCCAGGCTTCTGGGAGATGCAAAACCTCAACCAAGATGCAGCCAGCTCTTGGGTGAGTCACAGGAGGTGTCGAACGGCATGCCACAAGCAGGTGCTTGTAACACTTTCAGCCCAGGATCATCCTATGAACAGATACGTCTTCTAACCTAGAACAAGACGTCCCCTTCCCCAGCGGTTCTTTGTGGACAGAGAGGCTGTTTGGGCAGGACCCGTTCGGCATTTGGCAAATCATGTTCCTGCCATTTTGGGGGACTGAAATTCAAGGTCTCTGACATGCTGCTCTCTGTGTTTTACCGCGTCCAAGCCGCCAACGCCAGCTAGAAACTACCCGGCACAGAGCTGGGGACCCACGCACCCATGGACTCTTCAGGGCTTGGGTCACATGAAGCCCAAGAGCCAGAGCCCTGGTGCCTGGCAGGGGACTGAGCGGAGCCACACTTCTCCATGCCCCTGGGCAGAACAAAGCTGGCCATGTGCCACCACCAAGAGAAATCCCCCGGGGCCCAGCTGAGCTTGCACTGAGAACACACAGAGAGAACCAGACCCAGCCCGTAATTCAGTGCTTCTAGGGAGGCTGTGTTTGCTCTGTGATGTGAAGTCTGCTTTAACCCTTGGCTAAATGGGCGAGCAACATGCACACACAGGCATGCACACGTGCATGGATTGCAACGGGGGTGTTGGAACCCCCTCTTTGCCCTGGTGGGGTAGGGGGGCAGCAGCCTGGAGAGGCTGGCAAGGGCTGACCTTGCCCTCAGGGAGGCAGGAGCAGGTGGTGAGTGGCACCATGCCTTGGATGTCCCTGTGCCTGCAGCCCCTGCTCTGTCCCCATTTCAAGGCACCCAGCAGGACCCAGCCAGGGCTCCTCTTCAGGAGCTCCCAGACGACCGCGGCAGGGAATCCTACCTGCACTCGAGGTCCTTGCACGGCGCAGATATCTGTCCTGTCCGGCTGTCCTGCTCTGTGACCCACTGAGCGGCAAGGGGCTAACAACTGCCCTCGGCTGTGCTAGGATGAAGGTCGCGGAGGGCGGAGCTGGCAGGAGTGAGGATGAGTTCAAGGTTCAAAGCTTCTGTCTGCAATGGAACCAGGAGCCAGTTGTGCTCCAAGTCCCTGCTGCCATCTCTGCCGTGTTGCCCGACTTGTGCTCCGCCACACCCAGCAATGGGTGTGACCTTGAGATCGTAGGGATGTAGGGCACAAAGTGCCATCTTGCCCGACCCTTGCCATGGGGTTACATGCTCGGAGGATCAGGCTCTGCCTGGCTGGGGGACCGGGACATAACCGCTAGACTTTGCTCCCTGGGCCAGGGTCCCCTCTGCCAGAATAGAGCTGGGCAACCTCATGCCCCGCATGCTGCGCCTACCCCTTTCTCCCTGGCACTGAGTACAGCGAGCAGTCCCACAGCAAGGGAAGCGGTGGCTACAGGAAGGGTCTGAGAAGCTGCTGGAGGCTCCAACAGCTGCCCTAGCCAGGGCGGAAGCCCCCCGCCGCCAGGCACAGACACCTCAAGGGCCTCCTTTCTGGCACCCTGCTTGCCTCCCCTTAGCTATGCTGCTCCTAATACCAGCACCTGGCATTGTCGTGGGAGAAAACTCCCTGGTGTTCGTTGTCTAGCAGGCTTAGAGACCAGACAACACAGGTGAAGGGGTAACTGCAGTTTATTTACTCGAGTAAAGACCAGAAAACAGCAAAGAGGTAAAATGGCCTTGACTTAAGGGTGGGGCTGTCTTTTATACATTTTCTAACAAAGAAAACTACAAGGTTATTGAATATGCAATACTTATGCTCGTCCAGAAGCAGGATGGGACCATCCGGTTCTGTGTGGACTACCGGAAGCTGAATGCCATTACCACCCCTGATGCGTACCCTATGCCCAGGATGGGCACTTTGCTGGATCGCCTGGGCCCAGCCAAGGTGATCTCAACTCTCGATCTGTCTAAACGATTTTGGCAGATGGCCCTGGACCCGGATGCCATAGCCAAGGCTGCCTTTACCACCCCTATGGGGCTCTATGAGTTCACAGTTTTACCGTTCGGTATGCGCAACTCTCCTGCCTCTTTCCAGAGACTGATTAATAATCTGCTGCAAGGATGTGAGCAGTTTGCCATGGCTTACATCGATGACATCGCCATCTTCAGTCAGGATTTCGAGTCGCACCTGATTCATCTGATCACCGTGTTAGGTAAGATCAAGCAAGCTGGTCTTACGGTGAAAGCCAAAAAGTGCCAGGGGGCACTATCTGAGGTAGTCTACTTGGGTCATCGTGTGGGTGGAGGTCAGATTGCACCCTTGTGGGACAAGATCAAGGCCATCAAAGACTGGCCGCCTCCACAGACCAAAAAGCAAGTCAGAGCCTTCCTTGGCCTGGCGGGTTACTACCGAAGATTTGTCCCGGGATTTGGGGCAACCGCAGCCCCGCTGCAGGAGCTGACCAAGAAGGGCAGCCCGGACCCGGTGGTCTGGCAGCAGGGGTGCCAGGAAGCATTCGACACCCTCAAGGCTGCCCTGGTGAAACAACCGATCCTGAAGGCACCGCTCCAGGATAAACCCTTCTACGTGGCAACGGATGCCTCCGACGTAGGACTGGGAGCTGTACTCTTACAGGAGCACCAGAAGACATGGCACCCCGTGGTGTACCTCAGCCGGAAGCTAATCCCTCGAGAGCGGAGCCTGTCCTCCATCGAGAAGGAGTGCTTGGCCATCGTCTGGGCACTGAACAAGCTGAAGCCCTATTTATGGGGACAACAGTTCACTGTCCTGTCGGACCATGCCCCACTGCAGTGGTTGCACACCATGCAAAACACTAATGCCAAGCTGCAGCGATGGGCCTGGCAGCTTCAAGAGTTCAACTTCACTGTCAAGCACATCAAGGGAAGCCAGAATATGATAGCGGATGCCTTGTCACGAAAGGACTCTGGGTAGTGGGTCCTCTGGACTCAGGACTAGTGAAGAGATCACTAGTGTAAGACTGCCCAGCAGGTTTTATGGTTTCTATATGTTATTGTTATAACTCGTTTCAGGTTCCAGGTTTTTTTTTCTTTTTTCTTCTTC
>NW_005842812.1:658720-663458 GCF_000455745.1 Alligator sinensis | reverse complement strand
AAGGGAGACTTTCCTAATAAGCCCCTGACTTGGGGAAGTGCCCCAAGTGCCTGTATTGGGTCTAGTGCCCATTGGACGATCAGGCCTGTGTTCTCCAAGGTGCGCAGAGCCAGAAGTGAGTCCAGAGCCTTGGATGGTGGCAGCGGGAACCCAGGCTAGCGGGCGTGCTCCAGGGAAGGGGTCGGCCAGACGGGAGGCACGCCAGGGAGGTACTCGGAGCCTGGAAGGTGGTCGGGCGCAGGGAGGTGGGCGGCTCAACGCAGGAGCGCCCCCTACTGGCCCGCCATAGTACCCACAAGGCAGAGCCCAGTCCCTCCAGCGAGGCTCCCCATGTGCTGCAAGCGAGCAGCCTGCAGACGCGGCCAGAGCAGGCGTGTGTCTGTGTCTGTGTCTGGGCAGGAACCCACCCAGCACAGAGCTGGGCAGCTGCACGTGCCCATGGGCTCCTCAGGCCTTTGGTAGTGTGAAGCTCACTACCCTGGTGCCCAGGGGGAGCTGAGCAGAAGCGCACCTGACCCCTGCTCCTGGGCCGAGCGAAGCAAGGCAGGCCCGGCTGCACCCGCATTAGAGACCCAGACCTGGGCTGTGATGCAGGGCCCCTGTGAAGCCTGCTTTATCCCTCGGTTGCATGGGCAACATGCACATGCACATGTGTGTATGCATGCACACACAGATCGCAAAGTGAGTGTCGGACCCCATTTTTGCACTGACAGGGCAGTAGCAGCCCAGGCAGGCTGGGGGGTGCTAATCTCTCCCCTAGAGAGGCTGGTGTAGCTGGTGACGGGTGCAGTGCCTTGGATGTCCCATGTGTCCACAGTCCTCCGGACAGCCCCAGCTCTGTCCCCATCCCCATGGGGCACTGACTGCTCAAGGCACTGACCAGCACCCAGTCACGGCTCCCGTTCAGCTGCTCTTCAGACAAACACGACGGGGAATCCTACCAGTCCATGGAGCCTTGTGCAGCTGGGAGGCCGGGTGGGTCACGTCAGGTCCTGGCTGGTCGGACCGTAGGGCTCAGCCTCGCCAATTGGTGAAAACCGAGCACCTCCCCCCGTCAGGCGTGGGGCCGAGGTCAGCCGGGATCTGGGGGCAACGGGCAATGATAACAAGAGTCCGTGTTTCTGGCCGGGCCTACACAAACAAACACCTGATTCCAGGTTGCTCCCTGAAGGCTGCGGGGAGCAAAAGGGACTGGACGGACATCTCCGCTGTTCCCCAGGCTGCCCCTGGGCTTGTTCCCAGCTCCCCGGGAGCCTGAGCTCTAGGGCTCATACTGCCCCAGGATCCCAACTCCCCTGGGCACCTGTGGACCTCTGGCAGGGGCAGCTTTGGAGTCATTCATGTGCCGGGAACATGGAGAAAGTCCCCGGTGGCAGAGCCACAGCTCAGTCATCCCCTCTCCTCTGTGCTGGGGTCGGGGCACCCTCCCTAACAACAGGGCAATAATTAACTGCCCTGGACTCCTTCATCACTCCCAGCTCCAGTGGCCACTTATTAACAAGGTTGCAGCCTTGTGCATGGGGCTTTCTATGGGAGGGAGAACAGCGTCCCAGCCAGCAAGGGCAATACGGCCTAGCCTGGTACCAAGGAGAGATCCAAGGGGGGCTTGTGCTGCAGACAGTAACAACTGTTTGGGGAGAAGTGGACACACCAGAGGGCAGGGAACAACTACAAGCAGACCTGGACAGGTTGGACAAATGGGCAGAAAACAACAGAATGCAATTCAACAAGGAGAAATGCAAAGTGCTGCACCTGGGGAGGAAAAATGTCCAGCACACCTACAGCCTAGGGAATGACCTGCCGGGTGGCACGGAAGTGGAAAGGGATCTTGGAGTCCTAGTGGACTCCAAGATGAACATGAGTCGGCAGTGTGACGAAGCCATCAGAAAAGCCAATGGCACTTTATCGTGCATCAGCAGATGCATGACGAATAGATCCAAGGAGGTGATACTTCCCCTCTATCGGGCGCTGGTCAGACCGCAGTTGGAGTACTGCGTGCAGTTTTGGGCGCCGCACTTCAAGAGGGATGTGGATAACCTGGAGAGGGTCCAGAGAAGGGCCACTCGTATGGTTAAGGGCTTGCAGGCCAAGCCCTACGAGGAGAGACTGGGGCACCTGGACCTCTTCAGCCTCCGCAAGAGAAGGTTGAGAGGCGACCTTGTGGCTGCCTATAAGTTCATTACGGGGGTAAAGAAGGGAATTGGTGAGGCTTTACTCACCAAGGCGCCCCCCGGGGTTACAAGAAATAACGGCCACAAGCTAGGAGAGAGCAGATTTAGACTAGACATTAGGAAGAACTTCTTCACAGTTCGAGTGGCCAAGGTCTGGAGCGGGCTCCCAAGGGAGGTGGTGCTCTCCCCTACCCTGGGGGTCTTCAAGAGGAGGTTAGATGGGCACCTAGCTGGGGTCATCTAGACCCAGCGCTCTTTCCTGCCTATGCAGGGGTCAGACTCGATGATCTATTGAGGTCCCTTCCCACCCTAGCATCTATGTATCTATGAATATATGAAACCCGTATCCCTACCATGCCCCCCACACATCAGTTAGGAGCTCACACACGACCTGCGTTAGCCTCTGTATTGCCAGACTGTGAGACGTGACCCTGGCTTTTGCTGTTCTTCAGGGAACACGGAAAATCAGACTTTCTCGGGGGAAGGAGGCCTTGCCCTCTTGGCCTGGCAGGCAGACTGGATTCAGCGGGGCACGTTCCTTTATTGTGGGCGCTGCTGTGAGCGGGATGCTGTGGCGCCGGGCAAACGGGACCGGGAGATATGCCCTGCCCCAAGGAGCTTACAGTCTAGGAGCAAGAGCAGGTGGGCGCCGGCAGGCAGGTGGCAGAGGGAGCCCCAGGAAACACAGCGTAGCTTGGTACGGATGCAGGGCAGTGGGGGGCAGACCAGGCTGCAGCCTGGCACAGAGCTCATACGTCCCATGCCGCAGCCCCTCAGGGGAAGACAGCCCCTGTCCAACGTGCCCACTCACACCACTGCTGCAGCTTTGTTGCAGAGGCTGTGGGGAGAATCGGTCCCCTGGAGCTGGGGCCTTTTGGGCCACGAATGGGCTGGGCTGGTTCTGCATGGCCTTGGACATCACTGGGGTCCCCAGCATCACACAAGCTCCCCACTGCTTGGCTGTGTTTATTCCCCAGGCAGCTCCTAGAAGCCACCGTGCGGGTCCCTGTTTCAGGAGCTGCCCTGAGCTCTCCCGTTATCCCTGTTGCAGAACAAGCCCAGGGGAACCAGAGCTGCTACCTGAGCCCAAGCACCAGGGCCCTGCCCAGCCCCGGAGCAACAGGGTCCCACCAACCCCAGCGCAGTAAGTCCCCCATGCTCAGCTGCTCTGCCTTTCTCAGCATGGCTAGCAAGTGTCCTGCAGTGCCCCTGGGAACTCCTCCGGGTTTTCCTTGCACACTAATTGCTTGTTAATCACTTGTTACCCCCTCCCCGCAAGTGTCTGCAGGGTCTGGTCAGAAGAATTAAGCAGAGGAACCCGGTCCCTCGCTGTAGGGAGTAAGGGGAGTGAGGGGCTTAGCTCTGCTGTGTTGGGGATATGGATCCAAAGCCACCCACCCCCCAGACTCCCCCTACCTCCTCCCCTTACACAGCCTGGGCTGGTTTGGGCCAAGACCAGGTCAGCACCAGGTCGGCCACGGCTGTAGGCATGTAGGAGAGGGGGATGAAGAAGAACTGGGCGTCCCAGCCGCCGGAGTAGCGGGTGCGGGGGTGCTGGGCGGTCAGCGCGTGCTCCATGCAGTCGGTGACCAGGTGTAGGTTGGAGCTGCACCCCTCCTGCAGCTTCTCCTGGGACAGCCTGTAGACTGAGCAGAGCCAGGGTGGGGGGTCAGCCCGGGGCAGAGCCTCGGGCATGGGCAGGCAGGTGCCCAAGTCTGCAGACAGCCTGCGGCCAGGGTCTGAGCAGGCTGGCAACATGCAGTCACTTCTCTCCCACCCACATGAACACAGACACGCTGCACGGGCACTCAGCATGCAACACTCACGCCCAGCCGTGTTTTGCCATGGCTTCCCCCAGGTCACTGCCACAGGGCTCCTGGGAAGAGCTGCATCCCGCTAAATGCCCTCCAGCCCTCCAGCAGCGCTCGCTGCGAACCGGCCCATGCAGCCTTGGGGAGGCGTGACGTGGCATGATCTGGCGTGTTGTATGTAGCTGGCAAAGGGGGCTGTTTGGATCCTGCCATGCACACATGGTTCCTTCAAGGAGAGGCCCTGGCTGCAGGACGGCGGAGAGAGCAGGGAGCAGACCACAGACGATGTGCTGGGCCCTCTATTGCCTCTGGAAGCACCCCCCCCCCGCCGACTCCCCTCGCCCCGAAGAGGACAGAAGAGTGCTCACTGCTCTCGAAGTACTGCTGCCCGTAGCTCTCCCGAACCTCCGGCGAAGCACGCTGCCATGCCTGCTTCAGGCAGCCCAGGTTGTCCTCAACGTGTGTCATGGGCGTGCGGAAGTAGCCCGGCTCCACCATTGCCACCTTTACCCCGAAGGACCGGAGCTCGCGCCTGGGACAGAGGCAGTGGTCACGCCTCGCCACAGCCCCACAAATGCCTCCCGTCCAGCGCCGTGGCCCAAGGGGCAGCCCGTGGCCCCACATTACCTGAGCAAGTCGGAGAAGGCCTCCACACCGTACTTGGAAGGGCAGTAGCCGCCACCATAGAAGGCCAGTCTGCCCAGGATGCTGGCCAAGTTGACAACGCGGGCCCGGGCTCTGCGCACCAGGGGGAGC
>NW_005842812.1:656975-658426 GCF_000455745.1 Alligator sinensis | reverse complement strand
TTTCCCCCCAAGCTGCGACTCTTCGCCGGAGTCCAGGCCCCCCCATTGCTCCCCTCCAAAGTGGGGCACAGCACCCAGGAGCCCTCGCTCCCTTCTGCCGGCAGCTCCTTTGCCTGTTGCCCCCACAGAGCCCCTCCTGTTGGAGCTCAGAGCTGCCCCGGGAAAGGCAGGAGGAAACACGGAGGATTTTCTCCCTGCACCCCAGTGTCGCCCACCCCGGACTCGGGGTGCATCGTGCCAGGGATACAGCAGCCTCACCTTGGTCCCCCACCTGCCCCTTCACCCAGGCACTGGCCGCGGCAATGCTGTCGGAGCGAGTGACATCCAGGATCACCGTCTGCAGCCTCCCCGACGTCGCCTGCCGCAGCCGCTCGGCCCCCTGCTCCGTCAGACACGCCGCCAGCACCCGCAGCCCCCGCCCGTCCAGCTGCTTGGCCAGCAGGTGCCCGAAGCCGGAGTCGCAGCCCGTGATGAAGACGTGTTTGTCCGGGAGGTTCCCGACCACCTGCCGCTCCCGGTACCATCGGCGCAGGAGGTACAGCGCCAGCAGGGCCACCAGGTACAGCCACATCTTCACAGGCGTGGGGGAACAGCCACCTGAGGTCAGAGCTGTGTCCAAATGTGACCACCTCTGGGGTGGTTTCCAGCAGCTCCTTGCAAGTCACCAATAGCTGGGCGCCTGTCAGCCTGGGAAGAGCTGGCCCAGTCAGGTGGTTGCAATTCAGCACTGGACTTTTACCCGCTATGGAGGAAAATAATGTTATTCCCTTCCTTCCCCGGCCTCACTCACAGCCAAGAGACCAGCTGGGAGCTCTGGAGCGGGCATGGGGCATGTGGACCTGGCGCCCACCTTTACCCCGTGGTACAAGTGTGCCCCTGGGCAGTAACACAGGGCAGCTCACCGCTGGTAATCTGTATTTCTGCTTGCCCCGGGGATCCCGGCCCCTTCCCGTGCCCATCCCCTGGATGACCCTAGTTCTGGTCACGCCAGCTTTGGGCTCAAGATCACTCCTGCTTTTCCCTTTGGGGTCACCCCTGACGCTGGGCTGTGTGGGGGAAACCAGACAGAATTGGGGCCTTCCCCCCCCGCCCCAGCTGCCTCCAGCCTGGAGCTGCCCAGGGCAGAGGGGCTGGATGCCTGTGTGAGGCCACCCCAGGTATGGCCCGGATGCAAACCCCCCATGCCCCCTGTGCCACTTGGCTCCGGCTCCAACGCTTTTCCACAAAGCCACTCGTCCGGTGGCGGGGGCACTGTCCTGAGGGCTGCTCGGCTGGTGGCGGGGTCACGGCACTGCCCTGGATGATCATTAATCGCCCTGGAGGTCAGCAGGTCCTGCCTAGGGCCGGCTCTACCCGGGACCAGGGATTCATGGGGTCTGGAGGGCGGCAGCAGCTCGCGAGGTCGGTCCCGCGGCCCTGCGCCGCGCCGCGCCGCGCCGCGCCGCGCCGCA
>NW_005842812.1:652240-656736 GCF_000455745.1 Alligator sinensis | reverse complement strand
TCCCCCCGCAGTGGAGAAGAACTACTTCGCCCGCCGCGAGTTCTCGTTCACGCTGCGCGACGACATCTACGTGCGGTACCAGAGCTTCGAGCACCCGCAGGACCTGGAGAAGGAGCTGCAGAAAACCTGCCCCTACAAGGTGGACATCGGGGCGGTGTACTCGCACCGGGTGAGTTGGGGGCACGGGGCTGCCTGGGCTGGCATGGCGCGCTGCCCTGGCCCCGTCTGCGCTGGCAGAGCCCGGGCGTGTCGGTCTCTCCCGTGTCGGCCCCCCGCGGAGAACCCCGAGTCGGAGGCCTGGGGTGCAGCAGGGGGCACGGGGCAGGCGTTCAGCTCCAAGGCAGCCGGGCGGGGGCACTACATCTGCCCCCAGAAGCCAGACGGCTCCGTGGGGGACGTGCGGGGTGCGGAGCGGCGGGCCCCCGGCACTGACCTGTCGTTCCCGGCCCAGCCGAGTCAGCACAACGCGCTGCGCTCGGGGGCCTTCCAGGCCCAGGAGAAGGAGCTGGTGTTCGACATCGACATGACCGACTACGACGACGTCCGCGGGTGCTGCAGGTACTCGCCGGGGCCTGGAGGCCGTGGGGGTGGGTCAGCACTGGTGTGTCCAGAGCCAGTGCCATCCCCACGTCCTCCCTCCCTGCAGCTCGGCCGAGATCTGCTCCAAGTGCTGGACCCTCATGACCATCGCCATCCGCGTCCTCGACCGAGCACTCGTGGGCAAGTACCCATCCGTCGGGGTCCGGGGGGTGTAGCGCCATGGATCCTGGTTGTATCAGGGCAGTTGTGGCGGCTGCAGGCACCCTGCTGGTCCCAGTTGCCTGGTTGGGCTCAGCACCGCTGTCCTGGGCCCAGCCTTGCTTACTGCAGGACTGGGGGGCTGCGGGTCTGGAGTTAGGGGCACCAGAAGGGCTGTCCAGGAGGGGGGCAAGGGCTGCGGGTTGGGAGTGAGGGGCGATGGTCAGACTGCAGGGTGCTCCTCCCCCCCAGCGGGCCCTGCCTGACCCCGCACCTTGTGCCCCACAGAGGACCTGGGGGTGCAGCACCGCCTCTGGGTGTACTCGGGCCGGCGCGGCGTGCACTGCTGGGTGTGCGACGACACTGTGCGCAAGTGGTCGTCCTCGCTGCGCTCCTCCATCGTCGACTACCTCAGTCTGGTCAAGGTGCGGCAGGGGGTCTCCTGGGGGCTGCATCTGACCCCAGGCCCCCATTGCAGCTGCTCCAGGCAGGCCAGGTGCTGGGAGCTGCCGCCTGGCACCTGGGCCTGGGGCAGATTCGCTCCATCCTGACCATCTCCTCTTGCTCCCCCCCAGGGTGGGGCTGACACTGTCAAGAAGGTGAATCTCTCTGACCCTGTGCACCCCTTCATCAGGTTAGTGCCCCCCCATGAAGCCCCTTGACAGGCCCCAGTCGTGGGCCCGATTCACCCCAGTGCCAGGGCTGCTCTGCCCTGTGCTGGCAGCTCCCTCCTGCCTGACCTGGGTGCCGCTCCACCCCCGGGGACCAGGCGTAGTAGACAAGTTCATTGGGAACAAGGCAGCAGGGATCCAAAGAGACCCGTTCTTCTCTGGAGGGCGGTAGCTCCCTTATGGCCTCCCCTCAACCAGGGTGGGGGTGCCCCCAAGGGACCCCTATTGGTACCCCCCACAGCTGGAAATGTCCCCGCAGTCCCAAAGTAGGCACAGACTCGGCCAGGGGAGGGTCCCAGCGTCCTGGGAGGAGAGGGCGGCAGGCATGGCCTCCAGGGAGCCAACCCCACCATCCCGTCTGCTTCCCCCCAGCAAGTCGCTGCGCCTGGTGGAGGAGCGCTTTGAGGAGTATGCACTGCTGGGGCAGGACATCCTGGGCAGCCGTGAGAGCTGGGACAAGGTGCTGGCCCTCATCCCGGAGCATATCCTTCTGCCCGGCTCCAGCTGCCTTTCACTTTGCCTGGGGAAGGGGCTGGCAGCGGTGGGGGCTTGCATGTTTAGGGCCAGAGAAGCATGCAGGGGAGAGCTTGTGCATGTGCTTGTGTGCGCATGCTCACGTGTCCACACATGCAAGATGAGCCCCGCATTACAGGCTCCACATCTGTGTCCATCTAGTGCTTCGGTGCAGACCTCCGTGCTTTCACGCATGGTTGAGGGGGGCAGGGGTGGGGGGTCCATGCAATGTTGTCAGTCCTTAGCTGGCGCCCACCCCTGCGCGAACAGCTGCAGCAGGATTTTCCCCGGAAGCGCGACTCGGTGCAGCGCTGGGCCCGGCTAAAAGCCCTCGTCGAGAAGTCCAGGGTGAGAAGCTGGGGGGGGACGGGGTACTTGGAGGGGGCACTGGGAGGCTGTTGAGGGGGGCAGGCCACTGCTGGGTGCAGGGGGGAATTCAACTGTCCTTGTTTCCCTGCCCCCACAGCAGTCCTCAAGCAGCTCGAAGAAGCTGCCGTCCTACGCAGAGCAGGAAATCATGCTGCAGTTCTGTTTCCCACGCCTGGACGGCAACGTCAGCAAGGGCCTCAACCACCTGCTCAAGAGCCCCTTCAGTGTCCACCCCAAGACAGGTACAGCCGGGGGGAAGGGGCCCCCAGGGCAGGGAGTGGACCCTGGCAAGCCTGGACATGACGTGGACTTTGCCCCCGGCAGGTCGCATTTCAGTCCCTATCGATGTTCAGCGGCTGGACCAGTTCGACCCCTTCGCCGTCCCCACCATCAGGTAGCTGGGGGTCACTAGCCCCTCTAGGCTGCTCTGCCCAACCCCGAGCAGGCCACCCCAGCAGCAGAGTGGCCTCAGGGGCTTCTGGTCAGTCCCCTCCTACTGTCTGGAGTACTTTGTACCAGGTCGGGGGTAGGGAGTCTTACTCTTCTTCTTCTCCTCTAGCTCTCTCTGCCGTGAGCTGGATGAGGCCAACGACGCTGACGAGGACAGGGACAAGGAGAATGAGGAGGATCCTGAGCCCAGGCGCCGCGTCCGGGGTGAGCAAGTTGTGAGCCCCTGAGGTGCATCCCCGTGCCTCAGTTTCCTCTCCCAGCCAGTCCCATTGGCTCTGACCGAGCTCCCCAGGACAGGTTGTGTCCCTTAGCCCGGCTGCACCGTCCCCAGAGCCCGGGGTCAGCACTGTGACACTTGGCACTGGCGCCGTGGAGATTTCTGCCCCGGCCATGAGGGTCAGAGCCTGGCTGGGCTGTGCCAGAAGTCAGCCCAGAAAGGCAGCCTGGGATGGGCACATTGGCTACCTCCTGGTGGCATGGCCATGGGGCAGGTGCATGGTGGGGCATCTTCACACAGCACCCCACACATCTCATCCCTCAGACTACAAGAGGACCAGCCTGGCGCCCTACGTACGGGTCTTCGAGCGCTTTGTGGAGGACATGGAGAGGGCTCGCAGGGGCGAGCTGCTTCGGAGGAGCGGTGAGAGACAGAACCAGGCTGGGTGGGGGTGCCTCTACCTCTCCCTTCCCCAGGACCCAGCAGGGGGCAAGAGATCCCACAGGGCAGGGGGCTTTGGCAGCTACGCGGGGTCTGAGCAGTGGAGGAGGCGTGGGGGGGGGCTCAGCCTGTCGCTGCTGCTGCTGCAACCCCCTTCTCTTCCCTGCAGACCTGCAAGGAGACTTCTGATGTTCCCTGCCCAGACCTCCTCCATCTTCTGTGCCTTCCTCAGAGACTCGGGCATGGTCATCATCACTGCCCAACGCCTGCTCAGGCCTTAGCCACTTTTTGGATGGCTCCTCTGGTCTCCCAGCTCTACACTTCTTCCCCGCTGGAGCCTGTGCCGTGGTCTCCGCTCTCTCCCACCCCCTCAGAGCGTGAGGCAGGCAGGCTTCCTCCTTTTGTACTTTTTGTATGCAAAAGCTATTAAAAGGGTCAGTGAAAGCTGCTGCGAGTGTGCATCCGGTGGGCCGAGATCAACAGGATGCGTCTGGGACGGAGGGGACGCCATCCCCTGCGTCCTGGGAAGGAGGATGTGTGCGAGTGGAGCTCAGCGCCGTGGGGAGAGTGGGGGGGTAAGCTGCTCTCACCCCAGGCTGTTTTGGCCGCAGGCTCTATTTCCCTGCAGGGGTTTTCTCAGCAGGTGGCAGTGGGACGTCTTGGTGAGGACAAGTGTGGGGGGAGGGGGGACGTACTGCCTGGCACCCGTGTTGGGGTGCAAGGTGCGGGCATAGCTCTGGCTTTCCTTTGGGGCAATTCCCCCCTGCAGGTTTCTCTAAGGTGGCACCCCACGGCGTTCGCACCTCTGTTATCCGCACGGGGGACTCAGGCCTGAATGCGAAGGGGGCAGACAAGGCCCCAGGCTGGGGAAGAGCGACCTACACCCCGGGTCCTCGAGAGGAGGGGGAGACAACCCCCGGCTGCAGCCCTTGGTTCTGGCCCCCGCTTCCAGCAAGAGGCAGGGGGTAGCTCTGACCCATCCCGACCCTTGCTCTCAGTAATGGACCAGGGGCAGGTCTGCCTCTGCAGAGGGTAGCTCGGGGTCGCCCTGGCCCTGGGGAGCAGCCCCTGGCCGGAGCCCAGCGGGGGGGTACGGA
>NW_005842812.1:648937-651660 GCF_000455745.1 Alligator sinensis | reverse complement strand
CCTGCCGTGGTCCCGGGTGACACGCTGGGGCGCGGGTGCCGTCCCTCTGCCGTCACCTCGCAGCCTCTTGCTGGGTCTCCTCTCCCCGTGGTCCCGGGCGTTGCTGCAGTTGCCGGGCCCCGGCGGCACGTCCTGCCCGTGGTAAAGGGGGTCCGCTCTCCCGTTCGCGTTCGTGCGCGGCTGGCGCGCCAGGCTCCTGCAGGGGGATCCGAGATGCTTTTCTCTTTCCTGGCTCACCCTCCTGGTGCCTCGGCGGGCGGGCGGGAGAGGCAGCGCCACAGGTCCCTTCCTGTGCGCTGTTCCCTGTTGCCTGCGACGCCAAGCCTCTTTGCAGCCAAGGGACGTTGCTATAAAACCATGAGAGGCGGCTGGGGCTCTGGGAGCTGCCCCTGATCGAGGGGATGGCATCCCTGGCGGGGTTGGCTTTGCGTAGGGCAGGGACACAATGCCTGGTGACACCATCTGGCTGTGGTGTCCCCGCACGGCCTGGCCGGGCCAGGCAGGCCCCATAGTGCTGAGGGTGCTGGCAGGAGGGCCCCGGGGCAGCTCCAACTCCTGCTTGCGTTTGCTGTGTGTGGGCTGGGGGCTGTGCCCAAATCCACTCCTGTCCAGCTTCTTCACTCTCTCTCTTGACTCTTGAAGGTGCCTTGGCTGCTGGATCCAGTTAGCAATAGTCTGGCCTTGTTGGCTGCCTCTGCCCTGAGGCTCAGGGACCCTGCATGACTGACCAGGCTTCCCTTCCCACCCCGCTCCAGGCTTTGGGAGAACTTAGTGCATGGCTGGTGATGGGGGATTCTGTGCGGTGGCCGTGTGGGTCTAACTCGGAGACCATAGGGGAAAGTGGCAGAGCCCCGTCCCTCTCTGGGGCCCGACGGTCTCCGAGGGGACTCTGCAGGTCTGCCGCCGCTCCAGGACTAGGGGGGCCAACTCAACGGCTGATGCTATTGCAGTAACTGCCCCCTCTGCCCCTGGGGAGGCGCGTGGGGCTCTTGTGGGAGCAACGCTGGCAGCTGAGGAGACCAAAGCAGCTGCCACCAAGAGACCCGAGGTGGCAGGCGAAGGGTCCCCGGCTGAGGCTGCTCCAGAGCTTTCAGGTAGGTCCAAAGCGATGGCAGGAGCCAGGAGGTCGTCTCTGGGGGTGTTGGATGAGCTGGCGACTGGTCCCGAGGGCCCTGTGCTGGCTGGGGAGCTGTACCGCCCTACCTGGGTAACCACTGTCCCTCAGCGCCCAAGCCTCCAGCGGGCACCACACCCACAACTCCTCTCCCTCACCTGTGCGGCACAGTGCGGGGCGTCGTGGCACTAGCAGTAGCTGTTCAGAGGGTGAGGCGCAGTGCTGTGTGACCTGCTGACGTGTCCTCCCTGGTCTTGGGCGTCATCCTGGTCCCTAGCACTGCTGCTTGCAAGCCTGGGCGTGTGGCCGCCCCCGCTCAGCCCAGCTAAGCCACCTCAGCAGCTTGGCATGTGCCTGAGGGTGGCACCAAGCTGCAAGGACTGGGCCCTGTTAGCACAAGTGCAGTCCTTGGAACTGGCCCCGGAGGGTCAGGGTAGCCTGCAGCATGCCAGGCCTTGGGGCCTCTGTTGCCTGCAGCACCCTGTCACGTGGACCCAGCCTTGGCAGGGCATGGGCTGCAGCAGCTCATGGGCATCCTGATGTCCTGGCACTCAGATGCTGCGATGGGTCACGGAGGCTTTCCCCGGTACTCGTCTCAGTCCTGTCTCCCTCAGCGGCGGGGGGGCCATCGGTGACCTGGGTGTGCTGGTAGCTCTCGCCTTTCTTCCCCGTTTTTCCTGACCGCGCTGACTTGTCTTCTTTCCACTCCAGCTGCTCCTCCCGTCTCTCCAGCTCCCACGTCTGCTCCTCCCCCGGCGCTGGCCCCACCTCCATCTTGCGCTGCCCCCCCTGACTCTGCCCCTGCCCCACTGGGCCCTCCCAGTGCCCCTGCTAGCCTGGTCCTGGGACCAGGGCAGCCCAACCCACCCTGCCCCGTGGCCCCAGATCTGCCTCCTCCTGCCACCCTTCCTTGCCCTGTGACCCCAGCTCTGGCCCCTCCTGCCCCCTCTCCCTGCCCTGTAGCCACAGCTCTGGCCTCTCTCTGCCCGGTGGCCCCAGCTCTCGCTCCTTCCTCCCCTATGGCCTTGACTCTGGCCTCTCCTGCCTCCCCTCCCTGTCCCATGGTCCCATCTCTGGCCCCTCCTGCCTCCCCTCCCCTCCCCATGCCCACAGCTCCAGCCCCTCCTGCTGCCCCTCCCTGCCCTGTGGCCTTGGCCCCGGCCCCTCCTGCCTCCCATCCCCTCCCCATGGCCACAGCTCCAGTCCCTCCTGCTGCCCCTCTCTGCCCCGTGGCCCTGGCTCTGGCCTCTCCTGCCCCCCCCCTTTCCCCTCCTGTGGTCCCAGCTATGGTGGCACCTGACTTATCATGTCCCATGAAGCTCCCAGCTCCAGCGGCTGGCATGGCCGTGGCAATAGCCAGCCCCTCTGCCCCAGCCCAGGTCCCTGGGGCCCCAGCTGCTTCTGCGGCTCCAGGCTCTCAGCCTGTGGCCCCGGCTCTGGCCTCTCCTGCCCCCCCCCCAAGCCCCACCGGCGGCAAGGCCCGTGCCAATAGCCAGCCCCTCTGCCCCAGCCCAGGTCCCTGGGGCCCCAGCTGCTTCTGCGGCTCCAGGCTCTCAGCCTGTGGCCCCGGCTCTGGCCTCTCCTGCCCCCCCCCCCTCCCCTCCCGCGG
>NW_005842812.1:642649-646097 GCF_000455745.1 Alligator sinensis | reverse complement strand
TTATCATGTCCTATGAAGCTCGCAGCTCCAGTGGCTGGTATGGCCGTGACAATGGCCAGCCCCTCTGCCCCAGTCCAGGTCCCTGGGGCCCCAGCTGCTTCTGCAGCTCCAGGCTCTCAGTCTGCTGCCACCTCCCTGGCTTCCCCCACTCCAGCCTCTCCTGTTTGTCCTCTTATCCCCATCTCCTCTGCTGTCCCCCTGGGCACCCCTGTGACAACAGCTGGGCCATTGCCTGCTCCTCCACTGGTTCCTGTCACCCCTCCTGTCACTGTAGCTGCCCTGGTAGGCCCTTCCCCCGGGATCCTGGCTGCTGCTGCTCTGTCTCAGAGTTCTGCCTCTCTGGCAGCTGCCCCAGGTCCCTTGTCTCCCCCCACAACACCAGCAGCAGGTCCTGCTTTGCCACCAGGTCCAGTCCTGGCCCCTGCAACCCCCTCCCCTCCCGCTCCCCTGACAGCCCCTGGACCACAGCCTGGGACACCAGCCACAGCTGCTCCCCCCTCTCTGCCAGCTCCTGCCCCTGCCCCCATGACCTCTCCTGCTCCCTTGGGAGCGCCGGCTGTGGCCCCGGTGACATCACCCATGGTGCCAACCCCCAGCTCTGCCCCTGCAACTGTCCCTATGACCTCAATAGTGGGGGCTCCACTCCCTGCCCCTGGGACCCCTCAGGTTCCCACCTCTGCCCCCAGAACACCTTTGGCAGCTGCTTCTCTGCCATGTCCTGCCCCTGCTGCCCCTCCCAAGTCCCCTACTCCTGAGTCTCTCCTGCCCCCGCTCCTTCCACCTGCTTCCCCTGGGCTGGGGGCTCCAGCCCTCCTTAGCCCTGCACCCCCAGCTCCCTCTGAGGCTCCAGGTTCTCCCCTGCTCGCTCTCTCTCTCGCCCCTACAGCTTCTCCCAGGGCATCTATTCCTCCTCCAGCTGCCCCAGCCCCATCTCTTTCTCCTGGGGCCCCTCTGGCCCCAGTTCCGGTCACCCCCACTCTACCTGCTGCCTCTCTGAGCCCTCTTTCTCCTGCTGGGGCTCCTGCTCCTGTCTCAGAGGCATTAGCGGAGTCTGCCACCCCCAGCTCTGCCTCAGGTGACAGCCTGGCTCCTGTCCAGCCCCCCAGGACACAAGCTGCCCCGTGTCTGGCCTCCACAGCCCTCCCTGCTTTTCCTGTTACCCCAGCGAGTGCTGCAGCGCAGCCTCCTACCCCTGAGAAGAATCTGTCACCTGCCCCCATCCCTGCCAAGCTGCCTGCTCCTCCAGCCTCAGCTGCTCCCACTCCCAAAGCCCCACCTCCAACCCCTGCCCCTGCTCCTGCCATTGAGGACGACGAGCTGCCGCCCCTGATCCCCCCGGAGGGGCCCGCTGACGAGCCGCCCCTGCAGCCCGTCCTGGTGGACCTCTCCTCTCCCAGAGCGGCCGCAGCCCCGGCCGATGTCCCCGCTCCTCCTCCTGCGGCCCCGGCTCTGGCCAAGCCGCCTGTGCTGAAGAATGACAAGGGTATTTGTTGCCTGGGTGTGCTGTGCGCATGGAGTGTCCCCAGCCGCCCACCGTGCACTAACCCACAACCCAGCTTGGTAGTCTAGAGGGTGGCGTCCCCACAGCCTGCCTGGGCCAGGGTGGGCAGGCAGGCTGCGGGTGCTGCATGGTGTTGCGTGTCACTAACGGGGCTCCCACACACGTGCACACACAGCTTGGGGGGCGGGGGAGTTCAGCTCAGTGTTTCCCAGTCACCCGGTTTGAGCCCCAGGCAGCTGCTTTGCCAGCGTCTGCTGCGTGTCTAACCCATCCCTCCCTAGCCCACCTGCATCTGGGGCTGCAGGGTCACTCCAAGGCCTTCAGAGGTCAGGGTAGGATGCAGACACTGGAGCTGCCCATGAGGCAGGTGCTCACTGCTTTGGCTTCCCTCTGTGTCAGCCACATCCATCCACTTCCCTGCCTTTCGTGGGGGTGGGGGGTTGCAGCTGCCACTCAAGCGTGCCCTGCAGGCTGAGGGCACATGCCAGTCTACCTGTTTGTGGCTGTATCTAGACTGTGGTGGGGCTGCTGCCCCCAAAGCTGCTGCCTTGCTCACAGGGAGATTTGTGCCAGCTTCATGCCTGGCACAGCCACTGGCTTACAGGACCCAGAGCCATCTCACCCGATGGGGGTTTGACCCCACCAGTGGAGCCAGCAAGAGGCCAGGCTCCAAGAGAATCGGATCTGGTCCCCATGAGCTACACTGGCCTACTCCCTGGAGGGACCGGAGCCACCTTCACGCTGGCGTCTGGCACATGGCACTGTGTTGTCAGGGCTAGGGCTGGGTCCTGAGAAAGACACAGCCTTTGTAATCCACTGGGCCTGGAGAACAAACTGGGCACCCAGCACCACAGATCCAACATTCACAGCACCACGGTGGGGGCCCAGCCTGAGCAGGTCTGGCTGTTCTGTCTTGGCCTGCCTGCCCCTCGCTCCGTGCTGGGAAACCTGACACCTATTTTCTCTCCCCAGGGTCTGGCACAGAGTCCGACAGCGACGAATCCGTCCCAGAGCTCGAGGAGCAGGACTCCACACAGGCCACAACACAGCAGGCACAGGTGAGGGCCCCGCCAGACGGGAGGAGGGTCCTACTGCACTGGGGATGGGCGCGAACCTGGGAAAGATGTGGATGGCATCATATAAGCCCTGGGCTTCATGGGCAGCTCTCCAGCAATAGGAGCAACTGGCCTACCCCCACTGCTGTCTGATGGTCCTCTTGCCTGTGTTCCTGCAGCTCGCAGCAGCCGCCGAGATAGATGAAGAACCCGTCAGCAAAGCAAAACAGAGCCGGAGCGAAAAGAAGGCACGGAAGGTATGAGGAGGGGCTGACGTGGTCCAAGCTGTGCGGTCCCCCCACAGGCAGCTTGGGAGAGCCTGGCAGCAGGAAGTCAGGCCCGGCCCAGCCTCAGCCCTGCCTCAGCCTGGCTCAAGGGAGCTCATGACCACCTGCCCCACTGCTCTGAGCTTCCCTGTCTATGAGAGAAGCTAGAGCACATGGAGTTAGCCCAGGGTCCCATGGTGAAACTGAGGCCCAAACCTGGCCTCTACTTTCCCCCTCCACCCCCCATCTCTGACCGTGGTTCTATAGCAGTCCAGTGCTGAGGCTGTGCCAGCCCTCTGGGACATGATGAGCCCCAGCCCGATACCTCCCTGCTCCCTTCACTCTCTAGGCAATGTCCAAGCTGGGCCTTCGCCAGGTCACGGGAGTAACCAGGGTCACCATCCGGAAATCTAAGAACATCCTCTTCGTCATCACAAAGCCAGACGTGTACAAGAGCCCCGCGTCAGACACCTACATTGTCTTCGGGGAGGCCAAGGTGTGGGGGCGGTCTGGGCCATCTGTCTCTCACTGACCTATGTCTGGGTCGTGGTGGCAGTGGCGGGGACTTTTCTTCTGTGGGTGTGGGCACTGCAGGAGTGTTCCCTGGCACCTTGTCTGGGGGTGGT
>NW_005842812.1:639422-642639 GCF_000455745.1 Alligator sinensis | reverse complement strand
CTCCCCCCCCCCCCCCCCCAGCAGCTTCACTGCACCACCCCCTCTTCCCCCAGATCGAGGATCTGTCCCAGCAAGCGCAGCTGGCAGCCGCTGAGAAGTTCAAGGTGCAAGGAGAAGCCGTGTCAAACATCCAGGAGAACACACAGACGCCCACAGTGCAGGAGGAGAGCGAGGAGGAGGAGGTGTGTGCCCACAACTGGCCCTTGTGTCTAGCGGAGCATGCTGAGAACTGGGGCTCTTACTCCTGTTTGGGTGCCATTCCCCCTCCCTGCCCCTACCCTGGGTTGAGCGATGCTGTCTTCATGGGGCCAACCCCATGTCGGCCTGATGCCCCCCAAGCCAACCCTGCTTCTCTCTGCTCAGGTGGACGAAACCGGCGTGGAGGTGAAGGACATTGAGCTCGTCATGTCGCAGGCCAACGTGTCCCGGGCGAAGGCAGTGCGCGCCCTCAAGAACAACAGCAACGACATCGTAAACGCCATCATGGTGAGTGTCCCTGTGGCCAGGCACCAGTTGTGGGGCAGTGAAGAGCAGCAGGGAGCGGGTTTCCCCCGGGACATACAGCCATGGACAGTGGTGCCAGGAGCCCTGTGGGCCATGCCTCTGAGAGCCCATGCCTTCTTCGCCCCTCTGCTCGGTAGGGCCAGCCTGGCACTGCCCTGCTCGGGCATTCCTCATTTTCCATCCTCACCACCTGGCAGGGATGGGGCAAACAGGACAGCTCCAGGCATCCCAGCCCCCTCTGGGCTGTGTGGCCAGGCAGAGAGCCAGTGTGGGGAGGTGCCAGGCTGCTAACTGCCCCATATCAAATCAAGAGAGCTCAGAACGGTCTGCCCCCTTCACAGGAATCCCCCCACCCCACATGGGGCCAGCCTCTGATCCCTCTCTCCCCTTCTCTCCCCTTCTGCAGGAGTTGACGATGTAGCCGTGGGAAGGGAGGAACCTTTTTGGTGTTTCAAAGCAGAGTCGATCACAGCTAGATTTAACCTTTGTACTATTTCTGTCGAGGAATAAACGTTGTGGCTTCTTGTTGGTGAAACCCTCCTATTTTCTTGGGTGAACTCTGCACTTCCCAGAGGAGCTGAGCCCGTGGGGGGCCGAGATGCGCCTTGTTCCCCTGCCTTCGTCCTCTGTGAGGCAGCAGGACCCCCGTGCATTAGCCCCTGGGTGTGTTTCCTGAGCAGGGAACACTGGTCTTCAACTTGACGTCCCAGCAGGCAGGTCTGTGGAGTATCACTCAGAGCTGGGGCCAGGTCCCTAGAAATCTGGGCTGCCATACATGAGGGGTTTAAACCCGACCCCTTTGCCTCCTGGCTCTCAAGCCTTCACATCGTGCTTTCTCCACGTCGCTCCAGACCCAGACGCCAGGGTTGTATGGATGGGAAATCCTCTCGGAAACGCGTGAGCTCACCCCAGGGGACGACGTCAGCAAACACTGAGATGCCACAGGAGCCGGCGGCCCTGTAATTACACAAACAATTCCCCCCTGAACGCTGTGTTGCTGGGAAGTTTCCTCGGAGTTTGCTGCCAGCAGCCTGCTGAGTCACCTGCTGTGGTGTGGCCCTTGCCTGGACTTGCTGTCACTGTATCGTCTTTCTATTGCAGCAGCACCATGGAGCCCTGCTGCCCGAGGCTTGGACATGCGGTAAAACAGGTCCTGCTGTTTTAAATGTGCCGTGTTGGGGCGGCACAGCACAGTGAAAAGCCCAGCTCTTCGCTTGTCTCTCTCATTTCCCCAGGCCTGCTGGTCCCACCTTGGCCTTATCCAGAAAGCTGTTGCCTGTGGTTCAGGGGAGAGTCCTCAGGGTTCAGAAAGGAGGTGGGGAAGGGTGCAGCTTTACCCCACAAAGTGTCTTAAGCATCCTGAAATGGAAGACAGGAGCTGTCTTAAACCCAATTAGCTCCAGTGCAGAGCATAGTGCCAGCCAGAAACCTCAAATGAAGTTGGCAGGAGGCCACGGGAAGCCCCTTGTTACCTTCCCAAGCCTTGCTCGTGGCCCACAGAACTATGAGGGCTGAAATGAGACGCAGTTGTGGTCTGACCAGCTTAATAAGAGGCGGTAGAGAAGCAAGTCCCTTATAAGAAGCCTTGGAGGAGGGGGGAGCCAGGCCGAGCGAGATGGATGTGGTGGCGACATTTGGGAAAGAAAGTGAAGTGTGAGGTGCAGGGGCAGGATGGTCCAGAGGGGAGCAACGAGGTTTGCAAGTGGCCTGGAGCACACGAGGTTGTGTTCGTAGGCCACAGCAGAGGAATGAGAAGAGAAGAGAGCTCCCCATACCCCTTTGGTGGGGGCTTGAGGTGATTCTTGGGAGCAGGTGTTAGTCGGTTGTCTTCCTGCTGGTCCTTTGCTCTGATCGGCCCGAAGACTGATTTGGCTGGGTGCCTGCAGGGCTGGATCTGTGCACGGGCTCACTGCCTGGAGGGTGCCCTGCTTGGAAAAAGATGCAATGTTGGAGAACGCGGAGGAGGGACAATGGGCTCTGCTACATCCTGTTCTAGAATCGAGGTGGGGGGCTTTTCCTTTTGCTGCCTGGGAGCAAAACAAGGAGCTTGATGGGCACCCATGGGCTGTGTGGAAGTCCCTGGCAGGCTGTGCTACATCCTGGGCAGTTCTACACTCAGGCTGCTTCATGGTCTTCTGAGGAAGAGCAGGAAACCGTGCAGCCCGCATGCGTCGCTATCTCTACTGGCAGCTGTCTTCACGGCTCCTGCAGGAACAAGCCTCGCAGAGCAGCGCGTCACTTGCAGCAGCAGCTCTTTGGCAAGGTCTCTGCAGTGGGAGGCTCCACTCCAACACAGACAGATGCAGGAGCTCAGGACAGACCAGGACCTGCAGCAGAGGAAGGTGGTTCTGAGCAACCCAGTGTCCTGCCCCCAAAGCAAATAGGGAGGTTGCCCTGGCACTCCAGGCCATGTATCAGGCTGGGGCTGGAGTCCTAGCTGGTGCCCAGGGCCCTGGTGTACCGACAGGAGACAGCTGGCCCTGGGTGCACCAGGGAGGGGGGCAGGGGGCTATCCCCAGCTGTTGTCCCCGGGCCTGTGCACCCTTTCACCCCGTTCCGTCGGCCCTGCTCCCACTTGCAAAGGCAGCAGAGCCACCCACGCCCAGGGGACTCCATTTCCCAGCCTCCACCGCGCCCGGAAGGAGGAAGGGGGAGCGTTGCCGCGGCAACCGCGGCCGCCTCTCGTCCTTTCCCCCCGTGCCGCGCATGCGCG
>NW_005842812.1:632190-638879 GCF_000455745.1 Alligator sinensis | reverse complement strand
GGTGGGGGCAGGGAGCCCCCACGGGGGGTGGCTGCCCCCCCGCCTGAGGGTGGCTCCAGGCAGCAGCCGCCTGCCCACCCACCTTAGCTTTTTTTGCGGTGGGCTTCAAACTGATCTGAGGACGCTGCTATGCCCAATTAGCTGTCCGAAGGGGGTAGGGGGGTTGTTTTATTCTCCCCCCCATCGTTTCAAGTGTGGTTTCAGGCCCCCTGTTTGATGCCGCCCGGGTGGGGGGAGAAGAGTCGGCTCCAAACGCACGTGGCTCAGCACAGAAAGCGGCGCTGGTTCAGGCGCTCCCGTTGTCCAAAGGACACCGGCTCCGCGCCTGAAGCGACTGGATCGTTTCCAATAAATCACGGCCTGTCCCTGGTGCCGCCCAGGGCGGCGTACGCGGGGTTGCTCTCATGAAGAGCTTGCACTCGGGCTTGGCCTGCCAGTGACGACGAGCTTCGGTCTTGTAGCATCGTGACGAGCGCGTGGATTGAACCAGTAGCTTGTCCTGATTCTGGAGAAACTAAGGACCGAGACTCTTGCTCGCGCTGAAATGGGACGTCCAAACGTCCCTGCAGTTGGTAACGCTGGTGCGGCTCCCCGGGAGCGGGCAACCTTGGGAGCGTTTGCACCAGCAAGTCTGCGGGGGCTGAAGCCGGGAGCAGTTCTCCCCGGGAACATGTGAAAGGCTCATGGACTGCGTTTAGGACTCCCAGCGTTGCCTGTGGCCAAGTCCCACCAGCGGAGAAGCACCGATTAGGCAAATCACTGCTTGTGTCGTAGAGGCCCCTCAGCAGCACCCAGTATTTTGGGACTCTGACCTGGCCAGGACGGTTCTCACCAGGCTTTGGGAGCCTTGATTAGCTGCTTCATTATGAGTCTATTGCAGTTGCTTCTCTGACCCAAAACTGAAGTGTGCCATTCATAACAGAGCGACAGCAAGGCATGTATTAACTCTCTAGACGTACCAGTGGCAGGATCACTGAATTAGACGCTGCTCGACTTCCCCGAGTCGAGTGTTATTTCATAAGGGCAAACGTTGCCCTTAAAAACCCTGCAGTGCCTTGTGAACTGGGTGGGAGTTGAGCACATGGTGGAAATGGCTTCAGTTACTGTGTGTGATGATTTAATGGGTCTTTTTACTTGATGGTAGGAAGCAGCCTCCAATAGCAGGCATGGGACTGGCCACTCAATGTGGGATTGGTCAACTTCCTTGGATTAGCTGACTCGTTCCAACTTCTGCGCCGATGATGACTCCTGTGCAACTAATCCAGCATCACTTTTTTTTTGTATTTCTCCTACCCAAATTTAATTGTAATGAGAAAGCTAGTAAAACAGGGTTGGTTTTTATCCCATCGCAACGTGATATAGTCCCATTATTGTATTATATCTGCTCACTTCCAAACTAGGGCAGGGACAGAGGCACGGCTGGTCCAAGTTGTGGTGGGAGATGGAGCAGGGAGGGAATATTTGGGGAACCAGCTAGGCCAGGCGGGCATCTCCAGATTGGTAGCCGCTCCTTGAGCTGTATCTAGGAGCGAGTTCTCCAAGACGCGAGTGCCACCATTGAATCCCTGGCGTGGTTTAATATACTCCATGCCCCGTTTCTTTGCTCCCCTTATTCTCTGCACTGCTGCAGCTTCCAGTGATCTATAGACCGACGTGGAGTGCATCACAGCAGTCCAGAGCGGGCATAACACGGGCTTGGCTGTCTTGGCAGGGCTCCCATAAGGGGGGGAAACTGGTACAATCTTTATGCTAAATGCACAGTTGAAAAACAATGCCTAACTGCAGCAGCCAGCTGAACTTTCAGGAGCAGCATTCAGCATCACATCATTAAAGGTCACTTGGTAAAGTAGGAGTTGTGATGCTTGCCACACTGCAGTACCATCTCACTCTTTGCTCAGGTTGAGTGTGTAAATCTGCCAGTCAGGCTGAGTTCTCATTTCAGAGCAGAGGCAACCAGAAGTAACTGCTCTGATCCAGTCCTGTCAGCACCAAGCTTGAGTTTGTCTGATAAAGAACATCCCTGCCCAACCTGAAACATGGGGACCCTAGGTAGGACAGGCTGCCTGTTGCATGAAGCTGGAAAGACTTTCTGCCTGTTTGGTTTTGGGACATGCAGGGTTTGTGGCATTATTAAACCACCTTGGGTGGAGCACTGGAACAAAACTAATGTATTTTAGACTTCTTACAAAGCCAGCATGGTGGCTGCACCTCATCTCTTGTGGCCCGAGTCACCTTCCTGGCAAACCTGAAGCAATATGAGAGCAGCTAGTGTTGCCTGCCTCTCGCAGCAGAGCACATTTCTGGTGAGATGCTGTGGGTCAGGCTGGGGGTGGGTTAAATGATAGGCCTGCATAATAAATGCATACAGCTGGGAGTACTGAAAAGTCCTGAGGCTGGTCCTTGCTGCGAGTGGGGAAGTAGATCATGTGCTGCATAACAGCTTTGTGTGTGCGGTGGAATAACCCTCCCGCACAAGTGTTCAGTCAATCTGACATGAACGTGCGCGTTTTACCACTGGTCTCTGTCCACGTCTTCCAGGAATCTTAAAATACAGGCGTGTAATGTAAATACGTTACGGCACTGCATTGCCTCCTCTGAAGCTTCTGCTAGTCATGTTGAAGCATCCTGTTGTGCATCACGGAGTGCAGCACTTCATGAGAGAACCAAAAACTAAGGTCTCTGTTAAATGGTTGAGTTTGTTTTTTTTTTAAGTCTGTTTTGAAGGATTTAACTTAATTGTCCTTAAAAAGGTCATCAGCACTTCTTTAAAAAAAGAAAAAGGTGAATTTAACCTGATTGCAGCAAGTATTTTAGGGGATTGCAGCCTACTTTAGTGTTTAACTCTGTCTAATCTTGGGTTAGAAAGGTGACAAATATGTACTGTATAATCATAAAAAATGAGGGTTGAAAGAGACCTCAGGAGGTCACATCTAGGCCAAACCCCTGCTCCAAGCAGGGCCAGCCCCAACTAGATCATTCCAGCCAGGGCTTTGTCGAGCCTAGCCTTAAAAACCTCCAAGGATGAGGTTTTTAGTGTATACAATTAAAATTTTAATTCTGAAGCTTTACCTTCTGCTACTGCCCTCCTCTTTCACTAAACAGCTTAGAATTGGGCTGTCCCCTTTAAGTCTAGAGCAAATCCTTTCAAAGACATAGAATGGTGACTCTCAAGCAGGGTGCCACGAGCTCCTTTCAAGGATGCCACAGCATGCCACGCAACGGCAGCACTATTAGGTGTGCAAGCATGGCTTGCAAGATAAACCCTATGGCCTCAGACCAACACAGCTACAGCCAGCACCCCCAAAAGGCACACCCAGAGATTTCAAATAGGAGCCTTAATTATTCAAAACGGCCTGACCTGTTGTGAGCTTTCTGACTTCTTTGCAACTGAAGAATTACTCTATTTTATTTTTTTGTAGTAAGAACAAAAAAAAGATGAGGGAAAACTAGAAGCTGGCACTTTCCAAGGCGTGCCTAAAGCCTATCGAGGGGTACCTTGAGCCTATAAAGGCTGTGAATCCCAGATTTAGAGGGTCTCTATTATAGTGCAGTTGGGACCTTGTTCCTGTAAAAGCCTGTCAATCTTGGCAAAGAAGCCAAGGGAATATATCCAGCAGCCCTGGCTGAGGAAACGCACATAACTCGGAGAAGGCTGGTGATATCTCCATTGACATGCAGCACTTGCAAAATGTCAATAGAATTCAGCAAACTCCCTTCCTTAGGAAGAGCAGGGACACTGAGACTTCTGTTCTGACACAGCCTCTCTGCGTGACCGTGTCCCGTTCCATGCAGCTGAAACATTTGTGTCCTGGTGGCACGAGAAGTGACACAAAGCATCCAGAGTACCAAGTTTGGGCCAGAACAGAGTAGAAGCAGAGGGGGCTCACCTGAGTCCTCTGCTCTGTGGCTGTGAGCCCTAACTAGGGAGGCAAGGCTCATGGGAGGAACTGGGAATATCATATGAAGGAGTTTCTGCTCTTGTGTTACGCGGTTTGCACTGAATTTTCGCGTAAGTGGAAAGGGAAACTTCTTGCCATTCGCACTGTATCTGATATATGCTATTCAGAGATGTTGGCCCTTCTGCCTGTGGATCAGAGTAAAGCTCTTTAAGTATCATATTCAGAAAAGGGCCCTCTGTTGTCATGACTGGAGAAGACTTCTGTCCTTAGAGAAGACCCCTCTTGACTTGTGCCTCTCTCTGGGTTGTGGTCCTGCGTGTTTACCTCATACACGGTACCAGAAGGCAACCTTGGACCTTAATGCAAATGGGTTTTTCTTGTGGAAAACAAGAGAGTAAATCCAGTCTGCATTGTAATAAGCTTGCTTCTCCCAAGTAGGTGCAAGAATTGCCATTTACCTGGCCCTCTTTGTGGTGGCAACCAGATGAGCGTGGCGAGAAGCCTTCAGAATTGTAGGCCGAGGGCACTGGAGGTGACACCTGGCCCTGCGGAGGAAGCTGTCAGTGTCCCCTTTATGAAACCGACTCGGTGCGTCTCAGTCGATAGAGATTTGATTTCATAAGTGGTTCCAGTAACAGTGTCTGGCAGAACATGTGCTGCTTAGCCTGGCTGTAGAAAATTCTTGTACTCCTGAGGTTTTCTAAAAGGGAACTTCATTTTGTGCAGACAGATGTAGCCAGCATCTCCAAGAGGGCACCAGAAAGCTGAAATGGCTAATAAGATGACATGCGGAGTATGTTCGCCTTTGGCAAACAAGACCTCTCTCAGCCTCTCATATCATTGGTTTCTCGTGGGTAAATCGAGTTGCTTTGGAATGGGACTGCATGAACTGTGGGGCAATGGAACAGAAGCATCTTGGAGTAAACCGTGCAGCTTGTCAGAGCTGGGAAGAGCAGGTGGCTGAGTCAGAATCTGCCGTCCCTTCCCATGTACAGCAGGGGTCATCTTGACACACGTTCTGACGACTTGACATTACATCAGGATTCTGTTTTTTGTCAGGTTATCCTGCTTAGCATTTGGAGCGTGGCCTGCAATCCAGACCCCTCTCTCTCCTTGAAAGGAGGAGCAAAAGCTGATCTCCTGTGGGAGATTTGTAACTCTGAGCATGTTTCCGCTTGTGGGTTACGAATACCCTGGTTTTCAGGGGCAGCTGAGCTTCCTGGGGTAGCGTTGCGCTACTGATAGATATTGAGGCAATCAGTAAAAATAAACCGTGAGGCCCTTCTGTTAAAGTTTGAAGTTAACATGATCCTAACTCATGAGCAAGACACTGGGGTCTCCTGTTGGTTCTGCTCTGTGGCTGGGATCTGCCCTCATTGTCTGTAAGTGGGTTAGGACTGGAAGAGCCCATCTTCCATGTCTCTGGAAGAAAATACCTGAACACCTACAATCTCGTTTGTGGCAGTAGTCAGTTGTATGAGGTGGCTCTGCACCTTCCTCCAGGATATGGAAATTCAGATATGCAGTATGGCTCGTGGTTGGGGTGGGGAAAGTGTTTCTACCTCTAGTAGACATGAGACTTCATTACAAAGCTTCAGGCATGCAAAGATTTGGGAAGCGATTTCTACACTTGGTTTGGGGGGCTAAGGCTGGTGAAAGACGGTTGTTGTACTGGTGTCTGTGGCAAGCCTGGTGAGACAATGTCTGCACTTAAATGGAAGCTGGTCCCCATAGTACCAGGACCTAGGAGCATGGTGAGCACAGACAAGGCAAGGGGGATATTCTGCTTCTTTCTCTTCCCTGCCTCAGAAGAGCTTCACGTGCTAAAGCAATTCTGTCAGATCACAACCCAACTAGCAGCTCCTAGAGATTGCCGCCATTGACCCCACAGCTTTTATTTGCAGCTTGACTTGAAATATATTGTGCAGATCCTACCCACCCTCTAGGCTTGTCACACGGTCACTGAGAGCCAAGACATTGGCCCTTCTATTGAGAGGGGCTTAAACGCTTTGCTACTTGACTCCTGATTGATAAATCTCAATGCCAGTATGTAGCGATTGCATTTTTGTACTTTGTGATTCCGAAGTCTGATGGGCTTCTCCACAAGACTGCATAGCTTTCCATCCCCTTGGTGCCAATAATGGCTTTCATACATTTTTTTTTAGTGTGCATGCATTTTCTGTTCATCTTCAGAACCTTGAGTTTTCAGGCGACTTTGAAATAGCCCTAGAAATCAAAGAATTTTAATGAAAGATAACTAATAAAAGTGGACTGATAGAGATTTTTTGGGCCAATACCAATGGCTGATCTTTAAAGAGCCATATCTGCCGATACCGGTCTGATTGCTGATATGCAGCCCGGCAGCTTAGATAGTAACATCCAGCTGGTAAGTCTGTAGGGGAAGGGACAAGGGGAGGGAGGCAGATCAAGGCCCCCCACAGTGAGGGAAGGAGGAAATGGGGCTCGGACAGGGGCAGGCGCTGCACAGCCAGGGCAGTGTGGGGTGGAGCCACAAGCGGCTCGTTGGAGGCGCGGGGAGGGAGCTGCAAGCATCCCGGAAGGGCATGAGAGATGTGTGCCCCCATATCTGCACGCAGGATGAGGGCGGGCTGCACTCAGGTGGGTGGCGGTGGTGCTGAAAGGGGCGAGGGAAAAGGCCTGCAGCTGCCTCAAAATTCATTGTAGCCTCTGCCTCCCAGCACTGCCATCACCCACCCTGAGCGCAGCTCTGGCCCGGTGCCCCATAGGAAGAGCCTGGTACCAGCAGCAGCCCACCCTTGTCCTTCACGC